>NC_016088.4:39058184-39196180 GCF_000004515.6 Glycine max | reverse complement strand
GATTGACTAAGGAAGAAAAGAAAATTATGCCTGATATGACAAAGTCGATGGTGACACCGAAAAACATCTCGTTCACGTTGAAGGAACCACATGCCGTCAGTTGCACCATGATAAAGCAAATTTACAATGCAAGAAGTGCATATCGTTCTTCAATAAAAGGAGCTGATACCGAAATGCAGCATCTGATGAAGCTTCTCCAACGTGATCAATACATTCATTGGCATAGATTGAAGGATGAAGTTGTGGTGCGTGATCTGTTTTGGTGTCACCCAGATGCAGTAAAGTTATGCAATGCATGTCATCTGGTGTTTTTTATAGACAGTGCCTACAAAACAAACAGGTACAGACTCCCACTACTTGACTTTGTTGGAGTGACACCAACGGCGATGACATTCTCTGTTGGGTTTGCATATCTGGAGGCTGAGCATGTTAATAATATTGTATGGGCTTTGGAACGATTTCGAGGCCTATTTTTAAGAAACGATCGCCTCCCTCTTGTTATTGTCACTGACAGAGACCTAGCACTGATGAATGTAGTGAAAGCTGTGTTTCCCGAGTCTACTAATTTGTTGTGCAGGTTTCATATCGATAAGAATGTGAAGGCGAAGTGCAAATCTTTAATCGGGGAAAAAAATGCGTGGGACTATGTAATGGATAACTGGGGTACTTTGGTTGATTGTCCGTCTGAACACGAGTTCCATGAGTCACATCAGAAGTTTCAAGTTGCTTGTTCGCCTTGGCCGATGTTCATTGACTATGTTAACGACACATGGATTATCCCCCACAAGGAAAATTTTATTACAGCATGGACAAATAAGGTCATGCACCTAGGCAACACAACAACAAACAGGTATTAAGAACTGATTTTATTTGTTAGTAAGGATTAGTATTACATGGTATTTAATTGTTGTATATTTTCATGTTTGTTGTGTATTTTAAATGTAGGGTTGAATCAGCTCATTGGGCTCTCAAAAGAGTACTACAAAATAGCATTGGAGACCTATGTAGTGTTTGGGATGCCATGAACAACATGATCACGCTGCAACACGTCGAAATTAAAGCATCCTTTGAAACCAGTATGCATGAGGTTGGCCATGTATATAAAAAAACCTTATACAAGAGGCTTCTTGGGATGGTTTCAAGGGATGCTTTAAATCAGATTGCTTCTGAGGTTGACCGTCTACGTTATCTCGGCAACAATCTCTCTTCTTGTGGTTGTGTGATGAGAAGCACGTACGGTCTTCCTTGTGCATGTGAGCTTTCTAGGTATACTGCTGGCAGCATCCCATTGGAGTTAGTCCATCTTTTCTGGAGGAGACTTTGCTTTTCAGACCAAGGGTTATGTGAGACGAAAGTCACCATCAAAGAAGAGATAAAGATCATATCTAAAAGGTTTGATGAACTTGATGTGGCTGGCAAAGTAACTCTGAAGAGTAAACTTCGAGAAATTGCATACCCTGATCATAAATCTATGTGCCCTCCTCCGTCAAAGGTCAACACTAAAGGTGCACCGAAGAAACGATGAAAAGAAGTCAAAGATCCACAAAGCGTGATCCGTCTTACTGGGAGTATGTTGATGTTTTTCATTCTGTTCAAAGCAGCAACTCTCCAGTGAAACAAAGTGCATCATGTTCTCAACCGCCTCAGCCACAAGGATCATCCCAATGTTGGATCAATTTGCGTCATTCTTTCAAGGTTTCATTCGTGACGTTGTGGATGTGAAAGCGGACGGTAACTGTGGATATCGGTCAATTGCCGCTTTATTAGGTATGGGGGAAGATTCGTGGCCGTTAGTGCGTAATGAATTGATTAAAGAACTTGGCAGGTGGTCGCATAAGTACATGAACCTCTTCGATGGTACAGAGATATTTGAACAATTAAAGTTGTCCCTACTTGTTGATGGCTTTTCAAAGGTATGTTTTTAGGTTAATTTTTTTTTAATAACAATGTTTAAATTACTTACATGTGTATGTTTGGTTCATTCAGGTTAATGTGGACAAGTGGATGGATATAACGGACATGGGATATGTGATTGCTTCACGGTATAACGTAATCCTTGTATCGTTGTCCCGACAACAAAGCATGACATTTTTCCCTCTTAGAAGTCAACCACCACCTGATTCTTCTGGCCACCGCATCATATGTGTCGGTCATGTGTTTGGAAATCATTTTGTTCAGGTACATTGAATATAGTTAGTATAACAATTATGCAATGACTTCGCTGGTTCGTTTGGCACGGTCAGCGTATGATATATTGTTTGTTCATGTACAACAGGTTTATTTGAAAGACCATTGTCCCTTGTCGCCTCCAGCGCTGTTGTGGTCAAGCAATTGTTATTCTCAAGCAAAGCAGTGGGCAATTCCATATATTAGTAGAATGTAACAATACACAAGCTTGATGTCATTCAAAACACACTATGTAGACCTAAATGAATACTAAACATGCATTGTTTATGTAACTGTATTCATTATGCGATATAATTTGTTGCAAACCGTTACTAACCAATTAATATTATCAAGTACTCGTTTGGTTAAGCAAGGAAATTGTTGGTCCAACAAAAATCATTTACGCGTGCATCATACATCATTGTCATAATTGACAACACATAATGACATGCATGCGTATTACAGTTTGAGCGCGACAACACATTGGCTGACTTGACTACACATTCTGAAACTAGCAGTCGCTCGACAACACATTGGCTGACTTGACTACACATTGGCGACAACACATTGGCTGACTTGACTACACATTTACGCGTGTCTATTTTTTTGTAAACAAAGTTAAACAATGGCTCGGTCACAACCATCTATATATATGGCAGACTAGGCTACTAAATCACACATTATCTTGCTTCCAAATAGTCTCCCAACTGATACACAAACTATGGCATTTTTAGGAGAAACTAGCAGTCAGACGATTGTCAACTCAAGGTTGACTTTCATTTTTCCAAATGGATCGATTATTCACAATGATACTGGGGTTTACTTCCAAAGTTCAACTCCGGTGCCCATTCGAGTACCAAATAGCTGTGATTTTGCAAGCCTAAAAACCAGAATACACAATACCCTTCAGCTATCCGACAAACAATTTTTGGATGAAATTCACTACTTGAAGCCATTCACCGATAGAGGTAACCAAATTCACTTTGAGTGTATGCAATTGATAAATGATGACGATGTCAACACAATGTTAATGTGTAATGATCAATTTTCTTGTGTTGGTCCGATTGAGTTATTATGCACCGTTGGAAGAACACCAGATGGAATAATAAACTTACTTGAACGCACTATGCCTCGTACTCATGACGCGATCCTGTATTACAACGGGAAATGGAACATGCCACCGCAGAACAAATTTGTTGGATGCATGTTCACAGGAAAAAATCCTAAGAAATTTCAAATTCCTTCAACATGTACCATCGATGAACTGAAGAATTTAATCAAGCAAGTTGCACCTAAAGGGATTCCCCCTCTTGGAATTCACGAATCACAAACGGTAAGACGATTGTTTTTCCGCCAACCAGCTCGCTTTGAGTATTCAGATACGGTTATAAAATATGAAATAAATGAGCTGATGACCAACGAAGAACTGCTGAAGGTGTTAGTACAATCTAACTACTGGAAAAAATATGGACCAGTAGAAATTTTAGCTGTCTTTACTAAATATGTTGTGAAAATCGAAGACGAGGTCACTGGGACGTCGCTAAACAACTGAATGTGATGTTTAATTTTTTTCATTTTTGTTGATGTAACCTTTATCTGTTTACGGCGTGTTTAATTCCCATAATAAAGTTGAATGTGTTGTTTCAGTGGTCCAAAAAATTAATTGTTAAAAGGGTCGATTTTCCATTTTTTTTGGATTTTCAAGCTTTGTTTTGACGTGTTAGTTGACGGAACCGGGGAACGGGACTATTGTTTTTAGGTTCTTTGATGTCCAAACATGAGAAATGGCCACCCTCCATTGTCTCACGCCACTGGCACACCCACGCAAAAAAATCCCAAACATGGGTACTTGAACATGGAAAAAGGGTCGATTTCCTATTTTTTTGGATTTTCAGGCTTCGTTTTGACGTGTTAGTTGACGGAACCGGGGAACGGGATTATTATTTTTGGGTTCTTTGACGTCCAAACATGAGAAATGGCCACCCTCCATTGTCTCACGCCACTGGCACACCCACGCAAAAAAATCCCAAACATGGGTACTTGAATATGGAAAAAAGGGTCGATTTCCTATTTTTTTGGATTTTCAGGCTTCGTTTTGACGTGTTAGTTGACGGAACCGGGGAACGGGACTATTTTTTTTGGGTTCTTTGACGTCCAAACATGAGAAACTAAAACCCTCTATTGTCTCACGCCACTGGCACACCCACGCAAAAAAATCCCAAACATGGGTACTTGAACATGGATTTTTTTTAAAGTCATCATTGTAGTATCTTATATGGCGATTTCATTGTCATGTCAATTTTTTTTTATGATCAAATCATAATTTATTATATATCATAATTACTTTAAAAATCTTACTAACACATAATTATGAATTATGAATTATGAATGATTTTAAAAACATTTGTTTTGAATGTAATTCTTACAAACAAAACTCTTGATTCTAGGTTCACTTTTTTAAAAAATAAATTTAAAACACTCGTAAACTTCGCTTAACGACCACAAACAATCGGAATAATAAACTATATTATAAAATAATAAACCGTGCAAAACACGTCAACTATTAAACAAAAAACTGTAATAATTACAAATATTCATGTTAACTACAACACAAAATAAATACAATGATCAATGGTCCGTGCGGCGTCTCTGACGAGCCCTGACAGTCCCATCAGCATTGGGTCCCCCTCTCGCGATCGTCATGCAGTCCTGCATAATGTCATATAACTCTGTGCCTACAGTGACTATCCTAAGGTTGAGCACACGCTCAAACCTCTATGCAATCGCCTCATATCCCTCATAATCATCCTGTCAAAGTCATTAAAAACATTTATTATGAAATTTAAAATAAATAATAACTCATAAAACATTAAACGCACAAATAATCTTACCACATGTAGAGGGGGGTCAAATGCTACTGGAACTTGGGGGTTGGGCGGCTGTATGTAGTCCTCAGGGTCTGCGGCTAGTGCATCCCTCCGCTGGTCACCTGCCTGGGTCGGTATCATGAATGAGTGAGATATGCGGAAAAACCACTCCATGTAATCCGCAGATGCCTGCCCGGCACTAGACAAACCTGACCCGCAGGTAGTAAGTGATCCGCAAACTGCATCCACCTGTCATCTATCTGATCGTGTGACAATTGTGCACTAACAGGCGGCGGAGGGATGCTCTGGATGTAACCGAACTGGCGTACCACCCTCTTCGGTCGAGCTGTGACGACCATAGGACCCCATCTCAGCTGACCCTGGAAAGATGAAATCTCCTGAAATGCCCTAACCCCCCGATGCTCCGAAAACGGCAACCAGGACACATCTGTGACGGTCAAACCATCACAACGTGCCCTGTAGGGTGCTCCTGTGATTCCCTTCATGTGCGCCTTCGACGTCAACCACTGGGAAGCACGTGGGGACGTCTCCTGGTATGTATCGTCAGTCACGCACTGGTGCACACTAGGGAAGTGCTCATAGATCCAGCACTACACAATAATTGAGGTTAACATAACATAAAAACATGTTTAAATCATAATCGAACGTAACATATTAATAAACACAAAATTTACCTGAAGTAGCGTCAAGTACCCCGCAAGCTGTCGGGTGGTGGTCCTACAAGCCTCATCTAACTGGTCATAGATATGAACCAGCGCGGCAACTCCCCAAGCGTAACCACCACTATGAGCGAGGTCCCGGAAAGCGTCAAGGTGGACCACATGCACGAATGTTGCACTCTTATTAGCAAAAAGAGTGCAACCGACAAGGTGCAGCAGATAAGCGCGAGCTGCGACAATCCACCGCCGGGCCTGACATCTCGTCTCATAAATGTCTCGAACCCATCCTAATCGTACATATGCTCCACGTGTGAGTGTTGTCTCGGCTCTGGCCTCCTCGGCAGACACTTCCAGCAACTCCGTAAGCAAAAATCTGGCCTCCTCCGTAGAAAGAGCGTGGAAACTGTGCAAGGCGCCAGTGATGGGCAAATGTAGGATTGACGACACATCATCCAATGTGATCGTCAGCTCTCCTAAAGGAAGGTGGAAGGTGTTAGTCTCACTGTGCCACCTCTCCACAAATGCGGATATAAGTCCAGGATCGCCAGTAATAACTGAACAATCTATCAGTGGACTTAATCCTGTGGCAGCCACCAGGCCTTTAATCTCAGGCACTGGCCTCCCAATCAGTGTCACCTTCCTCCCATGTGACACTAACTTCAAATCAGGACGTTCCTGATTTGAAGTACAAATTATACAATTATTAAAAAAAATTAATCACAAACAAATAAATCAACAATGATAAATAATTAACAAATTAAAATACCTGTCCACTCCAAACGGCATATGCAACATGCTCGGCAAATGATGTGAGCACTGACGGGTCACGTGGACCACCAGGGAATCCCTCAGCAGCATCATCACCATCTGACCCCTCACCACTATCAGCACCCTCTGCGTCCGCACGCATCTCAGGTGCCTCCGCAGCCTGCTCAGGGACATCGTCAATCATGTCAGCGACATCCTCAGCCATATCACGTCCCTCCGTAGTCATCTGATGAACGCGTTGCCTACAGGCTGAGGCAGTAGGCCTTCGCCTCTCAGGAACATCAGCAGCATCCTCGTCAGCAGGTCTATCTCTGCCTACAACTCTACCTATCGCACGACCTAACCTCATGTTCTGGCCATGATCTGCAAATCATGTCGAACACGTATTTTTTTCGGTCAAAATATACACAATTTTCTTTATAAAAAAATAACTTTATTTATAAACAAATAAAACTAACTTAAATCAAATTATTTTAAAACATACACAACATAATTTTAAAAAAAAAATTAAACAACTTCATTTAAAAAAAACACAACTAATGTAAAAAAAAATTAATTAGTAAACATCCACAACTTAATTTAAAAAAAAAAGAAACTTCATTTCTAAAAAAAACACAACTAAATTATTTAGTAAACATCCACAACTTAATTTTTTTAAAAAATAAACAACTTCATTTATAAAAAAAAACAACTACTATAAAAATAATTCATTACTAAACATCCACAACTTAATTTTTTTAAAAAAAAACTTCATTTATAAAAAACCACAACTAATGTAAAAAAAATTAATTAGTAAACATCCACAACTTAATTTAAAAAACAATTTAAAAAAATTCATTTATAAAAAAAATACAACTCAATTATTTAGTAAACATCCACAACTTAATGTTTTAAAAAAATAAACAACTTCAATTATAAAAAAAAACATAACTAATATAAAAATAATTAATTACTAAACATCCCAACTTAATTTAAAAAAAATAAACAACTTCATTTATAAAAAAAAACACAACTAATATAAAAAAATTAATTACTAAACATCCACAACTTAATTTAAAAAAAAAACTTCATTTCTAAAAAACCACAACTAATATACAAATAATTAATTATTAAACATACACAACTTAATTTTAAAAAAAATTAAACAACTTCATTTATAAAAAAAATACTTCATTTATAATAAAATAAACAACTTTATTTATAATAAAATAAAAAATTTTATTTATATACAAAACAAATACAACTAATTTCAAAATATATAATTAGTAAACATACACAACTTAAATTATATATAACAATAAAACAAAAATGGGAAAAAAAATTCCAAACATACACAACTTTATTCATAAAAATTAACTACTTCATTTATAAAAAATACATAAGTAATTTAAAATTAAATAATTAGTAAAATACTCAACTAAAATGATATAAAAAATAAACTGAAACAATTAACAAAAATAACAAACTTAATTAACAAAAACAATATTTAAAAAAAAAAAACTTCCGGAAGAAGGGCTCTTCCGAAAAGTGCTTCCGGAACCACTGAAAGGTCATCCGGAAGAACCCTTCTTCTGAAATGTTTCCGGAAGACCAGTGCTTCCGGAAGACGTTTCAGTGGTTCCGGAACAACTAGTCTTCCGGAAATATTCCGGAAGACCTTCTTCCGGAAGCCGCCACCGTCACCAAGCTGTCATTTTTTCCGGCGTCTTCTACCCTAAGGTTCCACTAACCTAACGTTACACTAACCTACCCTAATGTAGTGCATAACAAAACCAAAGCTAAGAAGAAGGCCACCTATCTCGAATGCAAATGGGTCCAAGGGCTGCCGGAGAAGCTCGTGGAGAAGAAGCTCGTCGGGGAAGAGAGAAGAGAAGAAGCTTTTGCGGAAGAGACTCAGTGAAAAGAGAGAATGCTTTCGAGGGAAAAAAAATGCTTTTTATTTTTTTAAATGAAGGGCAAAATTGACCTTTCAATGAATTGCTGGGTGCTTTGCTGGTGCACCTAGCATATCCCTAAACTTTAACTAGACCATGTTCTTTAACTTGAGCCCAATCTGATTGAGGCCCAAAATATATGTAACAAGACGGGTCAACTCCATTTTTAACATTATGTATAGTTAAATTTTAGAATAAAAGAAATACACAAGTTAAATTAAGGTACATTTTATAATATATATTTTAAAATAAACAATTTCATTATAAATATAATATCATGTTATACAAAATCAGGAGTATAAATGAGTGGACCTGAGCACTAGAAACTTAGGTTTGACATGGGAAAAAAATGGATAATTCAAACTTAACTCATTTAAATAAATGAATCTAATTAAAAGTTTGGGTTTGGCTTGTTTAAAAAAAAAATAAGAGTTTGACTTGTCTAGCTCATTTATAACTTAATTATTTTTAATTTGTGAAAATTTTTCATAAATTATTTTTTAAATTTATGTATTTAGTATTTAATAAAACATTTTAAAACTAAATAATAATCTACAAATAAAAATACATACTATTAAATAAAATGTTGACTATGAATACACAATTATTAAAAAATGTATACTTTTTAAGAGAATATTAGATAACTTATATATTATGTTTGGATCTCTCTTACACGACAAAAACGTGTTTATTTCGAGTATTTCTATCAATTTATGGTCAGGAGTATTTTTGAAAAAGTAAAAACCAAACTAAGTATGGGATGGGAAGAGAGTAAACCTGGTAGGGAATAGCAAAGTCCATTAAAAAACTGCACCGGTCTCTTTATCTTTGGGAACTGCTTGGGGCACCTAGCATTGTTGTCCAATAGTTTTTCAAAATACTGAAAATGTCCTTATGGGTATTTTTAGTTATAAATAGCTGATTAAATTTTTCATTTTTGCAGTGCCTTTTTTTCTATAAAATCATACTCTCTTAGTGTAACCTACTTCCGTTAGCATCCTTTTGTGAGTGTTTGTTGTCTCCAATAGTGTATGTGCGTTGTTTACAGATATACTATGAAATTCGGTGGTTTTTCGTCACCGAAGAAGAGGTGTGTATTAAAACAAATTCAAAACATATGTTTTGCCAATCCGTATGTTTTGAATTTTTTTTAAAATTATAATTTTTTTAGAATCTTTTTATACATTTAATTTATTTACAAAATTTGATGATTAAAAAAATTGATATTTAACTGAACATTGTATTTAGATGTTTATTACAGGAGTTAATAGTTAAACAAATTTGATATTTAATTGAATGATGTATTTGGATGTTTATTACAACAATTGATCATTAAATAAATTTGGTACTTTTTTTACATATGTAAATTTTTATCAAACCTATGATTTTTATTTATAATTTATATATGTAAACAAATTAATTATCACAAAATTTATTATGTAAATTTACGTGTGCATTAAATATACATTAGAAATTTTAGTGTTATATATAGCGACATTAATTATTTTATAACATAATTGGTTTATTAGCTTAGTTGGTTAAAATATTGTACTAATAACATGAAAGTCACAGGTTTGATTCCTGTTTGAACCGTTGATTTTAAATTAATTCGTAAATTATATTTTTTAAAAAAAATTAAAAAAATCCTATGGGTCACTTATGGATTGACAATCCGTAGGTTCAGTACGGATTGCTAATCCATAAGTCTCATACAGATTTTGAGCTTACGAAAGGGTAAAATCAGAATTTCGCATGTTATGCTGGGTGTACCAGCAAAAATGTTGAATGCCCGTAGCAGTTTCCTTTATGTTATGCAGGCCCAAATTTAATAAGTGGGCTTGAAACCTTGATTTTTTCTTAGGGATATGATCTCATTCCTTCTTGGATTGCCGTACAGAGAGAAGTTGAAGTAAAATAAACCTTTTGAATGTATGGTCATGGTCCGGTATAATGAATAGTAAAACAAAATTTTCTAAGCAAGAGTAATATATATATATATATATGATGTGATAAAAAAAAAGATAAAAATACATAAAATATTTAAAATAATGAAATCCTTGTATATCATTATTTAAGTGCAGAAATTGTGGAACTACTAAAATCACTTTTTACATTCCTACTTCAAAGATTGTCTTAGTAGCACCTAAAATTATTACTTAGTGACAAAAATGAAGTTATTGAATATTCCTAAGACTATATAAGGGTAGACTGTTCTGGGTGCTGTACATGAATGTCGGGATGGTCTGGTGTTTTGGTCATGGCCTAGTAGTAGGTTTCTGTAGTGATTTGTTCAGGTAGGCTTAGGGCTTATTTTTATTTGGTCAACATGTTGCTGAGTACACGGTTGTTTGCTCATTGCTCTCACTGCATAGTATCTAACTGCAAAATATGTTCCTGAGGCTCTGACATCCTTCTTTCCAGTTTGTTAATTATCATGTCTGCTACTAATTGTTGGAGGTTGCACACTTGCACCATAAAGCATTAACCAATAGTGGCTGGATTATGCTGTTCAATTTGAGAAATTATCAGGTAGTCTTAGACCACCATCTATTTATAGTCTCAACCAATGTTTATATTTAATGTTTTAAAAATTGTATCAATCATCGAAACACTCAAAGACACTCTAGCTCTGGAATCATTATATCAATGGTCATATATCATATAAAGATTAATAGGAATCATGATGATTCAGGATCATTTAATAATTTCTCATTCAAATCTAACCGGATCTTTTGTTGAGCAAAGTTGACAGATAAAGACAACAAACTCAAGTGGGAATTGATATCATGTAAAGATTAATAAGGATTATGATGGTTCAGGATCATCTAATAATTTCTCGTTCAAATCTAGCTGACTCTTTTGTTGAGCAAAGTTGATGGATAAAGACAACAAATCCAAGTGGGAATCGTCAGAGCTAGAGCTGGTTAATGATGATATAGAGGATCAAATCTTCACTCAGCAATGTCATTCATGAGTGAATGAGAGAGGCGGCAGGTCATATTTTCTATCCTTCTTTATAAGCCATTCAATTTTGCTCTCAAAAAGGGACCTCAATTCCACCTCAAAATCTCTCTGTTATGCTTCACATGCAAATATGATTTTCCGGTTCTTATCAGCATCTATATTGCTGTCATGGAAGCGACAACTGATATGCATTCTAGCTGGTTGGAGTGCAATATAGACTATCCGCAAGAGGGGTACTATCAGATTACACAACTCATTGCGCTGAGGGTCCCATGAGTTTCTTTTCTTTTTCATTTTTTTTCTTTTATGGTCTTGTTGCCTAAATCTTTATCTAGTAGCTAGGATGCTTGACGATAATATCATTAACTATTTATTTCTTTTTTTCTGCTATACAGACCTTGCTTTGGGTACTTACTTGTTTTGAGCCTCATATTAAGTAGAATAAGAAGTTTAATGTGATACTTAAATTAAGGAGTTAAACTTTAAACTCTCTTACCTAATAGATTAATCTTTTTGGGTTGAGCTTGATTTCTTCTTATGCTTGAATTAAGGTGTAACAACTGGTGTTTATGTTAAGTATTTGGCTACATAAAAGTTTACCTTTAGGTTGAATTAAGGTACAACGTACTAATTACTATAAGTCAAGTCGTCAATATAAGGAAAAATGATTACCATTGAGTTAATGTTAATTGCGTAAAGAATTTGTGGATGTCTGCTCTCAAAAGAGTATATATATAATACTTAAACGATAAGGTTTTCTCACCTAATAAATTAATTTTGAGTTAGACTATCCTCTTTTACTTAAATTATAACAGTAATTATTGTGCCTAAGCTTCCTTTTTTATTTTAATTTATTTATTTTGCGTACATATTTGTGTGCTTTATCGGTATATATCATGCTATGAAATGAATCTTATTATGCCAAATATGAAAGGTTTTGTGTATGTAAATGATACAACTAAATACACTGAAGATTCCAAAATATCCTTTAACTGATATTGTCACAAAGATCGAATTCTCATTAAATATGACGTTTTCAGACTTTAACCTTAAGCTTAAGATTTCAGCTGGGAAAGGTTCTAGAAAGGATGCATCCAATCTTTACCATGAAGTTTGACTGAACCTTACAAGTACCTAGCTAGGAGACAGATGTTTTTATATTAGACCTTTTCGAAGACGTATTAAACCTTGATGTTGCTAGATGCATGAACATTAAACATATTTTGAGTGCATGATGATGGGAATATTGCATGTGGTAAAACGTGCTCATGATCACGTCAAAAATTTAAGAGGAAGACAAGTGGAAAAGTTATATCTAGTTGAGAAGTACATCTAGTTATATCTAAAAATAAAAATAAAGTAGAGCTAGTTACCAAATTTAAAAAAAAAAATTAAGGTTTTTACCCCACTTGTAAAAATCTTGTGAAATGTATTTTCCGTCGTATTTTCGTTAAATTTCAAATAATGCTGGTAACACTTTCTCACTAACACAAGTGTGATTTTAGTAACAAATTTTAGTCTCACTTAATAAAAATGTTGTTAAAGACTTTTGACAATATTTAAAAAATATTTTTAAATATAAATAAATGTTATTAATATTTTTTTTATATTTTATGAAATATTGTATATGTCTATATTGCTATTTTAGTGATTTGGACCATACACAATATGATAAGATATTACAAAAATATATTAATAATATTTATTTATATTTTAAATTTTTTTTAAATGTTAAAAAAAATTTAGTAACATTTTTATTAAATATTAAAAAAGATGTTATTAAAAATTACATGTGTAATATTGTCGGATACTTTTTAACCACCGTTAAACACCGGAATTTAGAAAGTGTTTTTATACAATAAAAACTAAAAGTTGTCACTACGTTACAAATACTTATTTTAAATATGTGTATTCAGTGATCAAGTGTTAGTATGTTGTTTAGAATTTAAACGGTGTGACAGAAAACACAATAAGCGAGATTTTTAATAGGGAAACAATGATTAGATTTTAAAAAGAAAGATACTATTTAGTTGTAAGATAAATATATTGAAATTTTACCCCCTTTTTTTTAAAAAGTAAATAACAAAAAGAGAGCTCTTATTTGCATTTCTATTTTTTACCTTAAAATTTACACCTTTTTTGTGAATTTCGTATAATTCTTGTTAAAATAAAGTTTGGATTGATTTATTTTATGGAACTCGGGTGAAATATAAATCAAGAATAAAAAATGTTGAAATATATAAATAACATGTTAGCATTTTAAAAAAATAGTATAAACTTTTGGAATATCTTCTTTTGACAAGAAAAATTCAATTTTTTCCCTCTATAATTGGAAAAGGACCCGACGAAAAAAGAGTAAAGAAAAATCATAGCTTTCTATAAAATTGGGAAATTGAAGTCAAATAGACACTAGAAAGGTAAGAATGAATACGTGGAAAAGCTGACAATAAATCTAATTTAATAGGCCTACCTAGCTAACTAGTAGCTAGCAATTATAAAACCATAAACCATGTAACTGAAGCAACGTATACAGGAAATTCAATTCAAACAAGGGTCTTAATTAAAAGTTGCATATACATTCTTGTAGTGTAGTTTAATGATAAAAGAGGGGTGGGGACAGGTGTATAGTCCAAAAGATGCATTTTGTTAAATGCATCTGCTTCCCCCTAGTCCTCTGTTACAGAAGGGCAGTTAATATAAATACATGCAATTGGATTCATTGATCTGTTTTGTGTCATATTCATTGGGTCCATTTCCCTGGACCGCATCAAGTCAGGGGCATTGAATCATCCAAGTCTCCATCATCATAAACAATTTCCGTCCTAGCTTTCCTATCATTCCAAATTCTGGTAAAAGGAAGAAAAAAAACAAAATAATGAAAATTTATAGTAGACATGCTTTTGTGGCGACATATTCTTCTTTGTACACTCTTTCGTAAAACCTAAAAGGGAAGGGGGATTTTGGAGCTGGCCTAGTTGGATTCTCTGTAATTAATGCTGTATTTTTTAAAATACTCTAATGATAATTCTTTGTTTTTTGCATGAAAAATACAAAATGAGTAACTTATACAAACATCTTTTCTGTTTAGAACTTATTTCGCTTACAATCACTCATTGTTGAATTCCTATACAGATTCCCTCCTCTTTGTAATTTCCTTACATACGCACCCATGCATAATAACGGTGTTACTTTCGTTAATCCAAATCAATCACATGCGATGCACATGCTTATTTAATGAAATTTTAGGATAAAAATACCCTCATCTTCCTTATCGCACACTCTCTTATCCAAAGCATGCTCTGAACTCAACCTTGAACCAGCAACAACAAAGATTGCACAAAATTCTCATATTCGACCTTTTTACAAAACCCATTTTAAAATTTTACACAAATAAATGAAAAGTTAAGCATAATAACTCAAATCAGTACAAAAAACCTATTAATTCTAAAAGGAAGACAAAAATCAAATCTCTTCAACAATAGTGCCTACAACAATGAAAAAAATAAAAACAGATAACAAATTATTGAAACAAAATAAGAACTCTGTTGGTTCTTTTTTCAGATCGCACGAACAAGCCTCGGTGCTAGCCCTTCAGCTCACCCTCTTCCCAAACCAAGGTTTTTGAATAGGAATAACAACACACCAACAACCCTTGTTCGCGAGTCCATGCCTTGTACGATAGCCTTGTATGCTCACGATTGCTACGACTTTGAATTGGGGTCGCCAACGGGTCACTAGTGTCGTTGTTGACGTTGCAGAAGCTAGTCACGAACGACCTCTCGTGCCTGTTCTCGTCGACGACGGGTTTGTTAGGAATGTGATGGAGCCTTTGGCTTTGGGTGAGGGTGTTTGAACGGAGCTTCTGAGGGGGTGGGATTTCTAATGGGGTGGTGCATCTAGTAGATGGTCGGGTGTCTGGTGGTGACAGAGTGGGACTAGAGATTCAGATTGGGGTGTGAAGCATGAGAAGGGTTGTTTTTGATATTTCACCAAAGTTAACATCATCAATTAACGGTGTTAGCTTAAGCGGTGCAAATGTAATGCATTTTAACAAAAATGGTAAGAGTATACTAAGTCCTAAACATAGGAGAAGTGAGTATAATTTTCTCATATAAAATAGAAATAGATCTATTAAATGTTTCATAAACTTAATACTCAACATATTTTTAATAGATAATTGCTGAAAAGAATAATATAATTTTTTAGAATTAATTACAATTTTAATTTCTTTAGTTTGAATTATGTGTCAGGATGAAAATAAGTCAGGCCACTTGATAAGGGTCTATCACCTAGCTTACATCAAGCCCAAATCAGGTCAAACCTTTTTTGAAAATAGTTTAGGTCAAGACTTTTAATAAAGTTTATTTAGTTAAACAGGTTAGGTTCTAGGTCATTCAAAAAGTCTTTTAGGCTAAATAGGCTGATTTATTTAAAAATTTATAAATAAGTATTCATTGTTAGTATTATTATTATATTAAATTTGTTATAATTTACTAAAATATTACATTTACTTGTCTTTTTAAATATTAATCATGCTGGTCTACACAAAAAGTTAAGCTAAAGTTTATAATTAAGTTTATTGAAAAATAAATTTATGCCTTATTTAAATGTCTTATTGCAAAATATACTTTTAAATAAGATCATGAATATTATATTAAATCTTAAAAATATGTTTCTATCATATAAATAAGTTAAGATTTGATTCTTATAATGTCTCACACATATTTTTTTACCCCTATCTTAGTGTTAAATTATCATAAACTAAGCCCTTAAAATAAGCTTGTACGACAAGTCAAATTTTTATGTAGGTCAAGTCCAGGCCCTTAAAAAAGCCTTTGATGGGTAAATAGGTTAGGCTTAAGCCATATACTTTTACTTAGGCCTAGCAAAGTCTAGCTCAACTCAACCTATTTTTACCCCTAATTATGTGTAATTTTACTCTAAGTTTAATTGAGCCAGTCATGTCCTCTTATTTTCAAAATTAAACAAATTTGATATTATTATCATTTTTTTTCTAATTAAAACTCAAATTTTCATCTTTTTATTCAAATTAAATCTATTAAATTGTTTTAACTCTCATTTGATCAAAACTCACCAACTAAAATATCAAGATTTATCCAACAATAACAAAGCCTTATCCCACTAGGAGAGGTTAGCTAAGTGGATCACACGATGCCATTCAACATAGTTATAAACTAAAGCTTTAAAAATATTATTTAGCTTGAGATCTCCTTTGAGACTTCCTTCAACATCCTTTTTGGTCTTCCTCTTCTTCTTTTCATAAAGAATAAATCATGCAATCTACTCTTTTTTATTAACAAGTGTCTCTTGTGGCCTTCTTTGTATATTTCCAAACCACCTTAACAAATTTTGTCATTTTTTCCTCAATAGGTGCTATGATAATTGTTAAATATGCTTTAATTTCACACATGATTTGAGGCAATTATTGAGCATTTTTTTATACTTTTAGCCTTGTTATAACTCAAAGTTAGAATAAATTAGGAATTAGCAACTAGGATCTTTGGATTGCTAGTTTTTAGGACTTTTTTATGTCTTGTGGAGTTTTACCGGGAATTAAATTAGGAAATGAAGTTGGGATTCCCTCACTTAAGCATGGTTTGTCATGCGCTTAAGTGAAGAGAGAAAATAGTTGTTGAAGGAGTCATTGGCATGTCTTGCTTAAGCACAACACTTGAGCGAGGGGAACCTTGATGATCAATGATGAAGTCAAGGTCACTTAATCGTGACATGCTATGCTTAAACAAGCCAAGTCAATGAACAACCTTGGATTCATTTGAGGCCCTCACTTAAGCTCAAGCCTCAAGGTGCTTAAGCAAGGAAATCAAAGCATGGGAATGTCATGAAAACCTCACATAAGTGCAATATTTTGTGCGTTTAAGTGAGGAGAGGCAGAAATTACAATTTCTAAGATTTGAAGGTCTCGCTCATGCGAGATGTTACTCACACTTAAGTGAAGAGGTCATAACAGGCCCAAACCCATATTAGAATATAAAATACCGGAGGCCTAATTGAAGAGACATTCTAACGTTGGAAAGGTTGGACCTAATTTCATGTAATGCTCTTTCTTAATACAATTATTTAGATTTATTATTCTTCTTCTTCTCTTACTACTTGTTTTAGACTGATCACCTATTATTTGATCTTAGGAATCAATAGTTCAGTTAATAGATATTCGTTTGATTCCTGAACTGAGAAGACTACCTAATTAGGATTGATTCTAGACATAGGACAATACCAATTAGGCTCTGTTAATTCTTAAACGTTAATGTTGGTTGCTTAGGTTAATTTGCCAAAACATTAGGAATTAATATAAATAGCTTAAACTCTTTTGCCTAAGACATTAGGGTTAGTATATAACTGCTAATTAGGGACAAATTGCAAGAATAATTGAATGGATTAAGATTATTGCATTGAAATTGAAAAAGGGTGAAACCAAGTCCAACCCTGGCTATTCAAAACATCAATTCTCACAACAAGATTGTGATTGTCAACTACTTTATTTTATTTGCTTTTCACTCTTACATTATTCTTTTACACATTTAACTATAATCAATTGAGAAATATGTTTACAAAACTTAGTTCCTTAATATTAATTTCTCAAATATCCATTAGTCCTTTAGGAGACGATTTGGACACAAGTCCTATTACTATTTCAAAACTTGGTTACACTTGAACACACGAAAAATCCCTAACAAGTTTCTATCGTTGTTGCTGAGGAATAGTGTCTCATATTTAGGAAATTTAGAATTAAATTCTAGGGTTTTTTCTTTTTGTATTTTATTTTATTCCATTTTCCCCTTTCTTTTCCTTCTAATCATTGCTAATCTTTCCCTTCAGGTTTGGTTGACTGTTTTGTATGCAAGGCATGAGGAGTACCATTAGATCTTAATTCCTGAGAGTCCAAAGATAAAGGCAACCCTCAGTTGTTTAAGCGAACAAGTCAATCGTGCAAAATAGTTGGCTAGGGAGCAACAACAGAGTGAAGGTTCATCATCTTTAATGGAACCTTCAACCCTTTTTCTTGAAGGGCTAGAGTTAGACCTTGTTTTGAATCAAATTAGCTTTAAATTCAGTTTTTATTTAGTTTTAGGTAGAATTTATGTTTTAGCTATTTTTAATGAATTTTTTTTTAGTTTTTCAGTAAAAATAGATCATTCTGGCAAGAGCTCCAAATGCCCAAAAGCAGTAGGAAGTTTTGGAAAGAGAAATTGTGAAAATTGAAGATATAAGCTAGGAAAATCAAGAGCAAGATATTTTTCAAAAATAAATCAATTGAAGAAGAAGACAATAACTTGAATTAATTAGAGATGTGATTTGTTTTGTAATTTCTTATGATTATCTCCTTAATTAAACCTATCTATAATTCTATAAATAGGAGGCTAAACATTCATTGTAAAGTGTAGAAGTCCTGAGCAGTTCTTAGAATTATATTTTAGACTTCCACCTACTAGACGCCTCCATTAGACACTTTAGATTTCATTGTATAATTTTTATGAGTGTAATTCCTTCCACCTAAGATAGGAAATGATGAATCTTGTTTCACTTTAATTCTATTAGTTCAATACTTCATCTTGAGTTTCTTATTTCTTTCCCGAACATGAATCAAATACTTAATTGGGATTATCTCTGGATAGAATAATCTTGGTTATGCATTGCTAATTCTCGATCATTAATGTTGATTGCATGTGTTGGTATGTTCAAGGGATTGGGTATTAAACAAGTAGTTTAGAATTTGCAACCATGTGAGAGTTGGGGTAGAATACATTAGTGAATTGGGGATAAGTAAGAGAGATGAGTAGAGAATTATGAAGTTACAGTGGATCGAGCGAATTCCAAGTGCAAACCTAGACATTTGTTCATCAAGATCGATGTCATCATTCAAGTCTATTATTTTTATCTTTACTTAATTATTTTATTGTCATTTAATTTTTATTGCAATTTATTTTATGTTATTTATTTTGTGACAATAAAAAAAATAAAAAATCATAGTTCTTAGTTAAATAATTACATGAAATCCCTCCTTTATTACTTTTGGAGACGACCTAGATGATTGTTCAATTATTACATCATGATTGGGCTACACTTGGCCTATAAGTTGAATATGTAACATCCTGAAATTTCACTAATTATAAATCGATGTTTAATTATATGTATCGTGTTATTTGATTATATGATTGACTTGAATGAGTTTAAGTATGGTGTGAATTAGCCATGTGTGATTTTCTTGATGTGGATGTTGAGTTATGTGGAGTTTTATTGACCTAAGTTGAAATTATAAGATTTCAAATTACACCTAAACCTGTTCTAGTAAACCCATGATCCTGGATTTGTTAACCGTTAGATCATCTTCAAATTTTGACTGTAGGTTCCTATCACATGTCCTCACAGTCTAACTGTTGAGATTTTCAAAATAACAAATTTTAACATCTCAATTAGTGCAAGAAGCGTGCTAAGCGCGATTCTAACCCAAGAGAGAATTAGGCTCAGCGCAAATTGTCGCGCTCAGCGCAAATCCCAACCCAAGAGGAATTGTGCTAAGTGCGAAAAGTCACCCTTAGCACCAAAAGTGGACTCCCGCTTAGCAAGACGAGCTTGCTTAATGAGATCTGCAGATTATAAATACATTTTTTAGCATGAAAAGCATGATTTCACGCCTTTCTCTCTCTCAAAACTCTGTCCAAACCACCATAGAAACTCCTCCTCCACCACCCACGACCACTGGTGGCCACCATGAGTCGTTGTTGCTTGCCGTCGAA
Source organism: Glycine max (assembly GCF_000004515.6). NCBI lineage: Eukaryota > Viridiplantae > Streptophyta > Magnoliopsida > Fabales > Fabaceae > Glycine > Glycine max. The sequence continues at coordinate 39,176,024 of NC_016088.4, read as the reverse complement.
CCACCACACCGAGAGGAACATTTTAATCGGAGCAGAATCCTTAGAATCCACCTCAAGGATTTGGTGGAGAACAATCCCTCAAATCCTTTCTTACGTAGCTTCTCTGAGGTAATCTTGACTTCTATGCCTTTCTCCTAGTTTGAGCTTCTCTTAGTGTCTCTTGCGTTTTGGGTACTGTAATATGGTATTTTTACACTTTCTTTGAAAAACCCTTGAAAATGAGATGTTGTAAAAGTTATCTTTTTATAAAAATGATGTTATTTTCGTGACCCTTGTTGAACCCCGGTCACATTGGCGTGATTTAAATTTCAAAATGACATCTCCTTTTAGTAGAATCCAAAACACCCCTTAGCCCTTTATGTTTTGACAGAGGTAATTGACACCGAATGTTGTTATTAACCTTGTTTTCGAAATATATACTAAATTTCCTTTGATTTAGTATGTAGAACCTTGTGTTTGGACTAACGAACGTGAACGAGAGAGGTCTCTAAGCGGCGCAAAGAGGAACTGACAGAGAGCTCATGATAGGTGAGGGGAGTTTATTATAATTTACGACTTTTAATACCATTGTTGGTATTGGGGAACCTAACTGTGGGGATGTATGACTGTCCCTGTTGCATGTTGGTTTTCAAGAAGAACAATGTTTTTAAATAATGAGATGTGATACGTTTGTTATTGATAAATGACATTATTTTTTTTATTAGACTTGTGTTGTCTGAAGACTTGGAGAGTGTGAATCTCAGGCATGAACTATATGTGTGTGTATATGTGGAATGTGATTTATTGATGATATTGTTATTGATGATATTAATTGATATGAGGTGATGTTGATGTTTATGATAATGTTGATAGAGAATGATGTTGTTCTTGAAGGTGATATTGATAATAATTGATACGAAATGATGTTGGTGTTTATGATAATATTGATATGAGATGATGTCGTTATTGATGATTATGTTGATATGAGATGATGTTGTTATTGATGATTATGTTGATATGAGATTATGTTGTTGTTGTTGATAATGTCATTGAGATGAGATGATGTTGATGTTAAGATTGAGATGAGATGTTATTGATGTGGAGAATGACATTGAGATGGGATGATGTTGATGTTGATGTTGATAATGACATTGAGATGAGATGTTGTTGATGTTGAAAATGTCATTATGATGATGTGTGATGTGTATGTACATGGGGGGGTGCAGTGACCATGTTGGATATGTCTGGTGGGAGAAATAGAGTGGTTTAAGAGTTTTGAGTATCTCTTGAGGGGGATGGCTTATAATCTTTAATTATCCATGGTCAGTGCATTGATGGTGCCCATGTTTCATACTTCATATTGCATGGAATTAGTATAAACTTTGTCAGTAAGTACTTGTAGTTTCTCATGAAGGGGAATACTTGTATTTGGGGCATGTCACTCAGTTTAGAACTCCCTTGAGACTCAGGTTGATCACCATGGGGAGGGGGGGTAGTTGCCTATGCACAACAGGGTGACCTCGACACTTGCTGCCTAGTTTTCCTAAGTGAGAGTGTCGTGTGGACACGCTTAGGCTATTTCATGACGAATGGTACCACATTGCATTTAAGAGTTGAGGTTAGGTACATGCATCATACTGAGCATGATTGATTGGAATTATGGACGAATGATGACTACTTGTTGAGTGTATGTTGGACTAATGGATGTTTGTGTATGATTATGGTATTGGTTAATGTTTTCTCACTAATCATGGTCATTTGATTTTTTTGTGTGTTAATTTCCTTTATAGTAAACTCACCCTTGCAATTTTTGTATTGTGTGGTTTGTACTTGTGATGGTCGCGAACCTTTGTTCGTGGGAGTATAACGACAATAGTAGAGTGCGTGAAGTGAGATTATTTTGTGGAGCCGCCAAACTAACATGATGACGTTGGGATTATCTTAGAAGAAAGTTGTTTTTTATTAATCAACTCCTCCGTAGTTGGTTCTATAATTTATTTATTTTTGAATTGAGGATGTAAATCACAGATTTAATTATATGTATGAACTAATCTACTTTTCATTATGTGAATGATGTGTACTGAGTTACTATATATATATATATATATATATATATATATATATATATATATATATATATATATATATATATATATATATATATATATATCGTGAAAAATTTACTCTCATTTTTCATATCCAAATTAACGGAGTTTCATTTTAAAATTGAAATTTACGTGCTTTAGAGTGATGATATCATAGTGATGAGGCGGGTCATTAACGTGAAATAAAACCCTAACAAGTCCCCAATGGTCACCTAACAAGGTTCTTACAGTTATGTGTTTCAATGAGGCTACCCGAAATCAATGAGGATCAAACTAAACTAATCCTTTTTCCTTTCTTTTTTGGAGGAAATGCCACTACATTGTTGAACTCACATCCTAACCACAGTCAAACCACTTGGGATGAAGCCAAGGAGAAGTTTCTTAACCATAGACCAAGAGAAGATTATCAATTTTAGATAGCTGGGCACAAAGTCTCGGGTTGATGCTTGGGAGAAATAGAAAGCTTTACTCTATAGTTGGCCCAACCATGGCTATTTTGAGTATAGCAAAATTTAGATGTTCTTGAAGGGGACCAGTCATGAATGCACAATGATGATAAATGTCATTGCTAGTGGTAACTTCTTGAACAAAACCATTGCTAAGGTAAAAAAGATCATTGAAGACTTAGCTATTAGTGAGTTAAATTTGGATTATGGTAGAGCAACTCTTCAAAAGGGTATCTATAAGTTGAATAGTCTAGACAATCTACTTGTCATTGAATAGAGGATGCAAATCCAATTGGACACTATCACAAAGCAAATGCAACAACTACCTAAGCAACTTCAATCCATGCACAACACCTCACATCAAGTTTTCAGCTATGAACAATGCGAGGGAGAACATCATTTTTCCCACGACGAGACAAGCTATGGGTAGTAAGAGGGAGTTCACTACAGTCAAGGAAACCCTACAATAACAATTACCGGAAAAGGAACTTCCAAAATTCTAATGAAATTACCACCAAACTACAAATACCAATCCCGCACAGGGTAAGCCACCATTTCAAAAGCAAAATCTGTATGACTAGACTGCTAAGCTCAAGAAGCACAACAATAAGTTAGAGGAAGCTATTGCTAAACTCATTGACCTATCCATTGCCTCCATGGCCAACCAGAAGAACATAAATGTGTCCATCATGAACTTAGTGATGCAAGTGGGTCAATTGGCTAAGCAACTTCAGAACAGTTTCGTTGCATTTTCAACAAAAGTGAATTGCAATGCTATCACAACTTGGAGTAGGTTGGTCATTCCTAATAAAGTGGCAGAAAAAAAGAAAGATGAGGCCGCAAAGAAAGAGAAGGACTAGAAAGAAGATGGCTCATGACCCACCAAAGACAAAGAGCCAGCTTGCTAAAGAGGGGAAGTTTATTCCCAAAGCCACCTTCTAAAAAAAGAAGCTTTATTTTCACATGCCAACCATAAAAGACAAGGAAAGGCATTATGCACGTTTTTTGGAAATTTTCAAAAAAGTTAACATCACCATTCCATTCTCAAAGGCATTGAAGCTAATGTTGGTATACTCCAAGTTCATGAAGGACTTGTTAACAAAGAAAAAGAGTATAAAGGATGAGGGCATAATGACTTTACAGACCAACTATAGTGTTATTCTCCAAAAGAATTTGCCAACCAAGTTAAGAGATCTAGGTAGTTTCACAATTCACATTACTATTCGAAACTTATCAATTGGAAGAGCGTTCCTTGATTTGGGAGCTAACATAAACTTAATGTCCTTTTCCATGCTAGAGGAAATTGGAAACATGGAAGTGAAGGAAACCCATATGATTATTCAATTGGCAGATTGTTCCATCAGAATCTTTCATGGAGTGGTGGAAAACATGCTAATTAATGTGGGAAAATTCACACTACCAATTGACTTTGTCATTATGGACATAGTGGAAGACTTGGACATTTCCTTGATTTTGGGAAGACCATTCATGAACATAGCCAACACCATTATTAGTGTTGCATAAATGAAATTCATAATCTGAGTAGGAGGGGGAAGAACTAACGTTTGATATATTTTAGGCTATGCAACATCTAAAGGACACATGAGATTGTTTCAAACTAGATGTCACAGATGACGCAATTAGAGAGAACATCATTCAACTTCGTGTGAAATTTCCACTTGAGCATGCAATGGTGAACATGGTGGATAGGCAAACATTGGAGGAAATGAAAAAACTTGAAAAGTGCCTCCATGACCTTGAATCCTCGAAGGAGGTGACTAGCAAGAGCAAGATCAAAGAAGAATGAGAAGCCTAAAATGGAATTTAAGGCACTTCCCTCTCATTTGAAGTATGTGTTCTTGGAGGGTGAAGATGAGAAGTTGGTTATCATTAGCAGTTCCTTAACCAAGTTGGAGGAAGAGAAGCTACTGAAGTTGTTAAAGGCAAACAAAGAAGCTGTGAGGTGGCATATTTCTGACCTTAAAGGAATAAGCCCCTCCTATTGCATGCACAACATCAACTTGGAGGAGGATTACAAACCAGTAACCTAACCGCAAATGAGACTCAACCCAATGATGCAGGAAGAGGTAAGCAAGAGGTTTTGAAGCTGTTAGAAGCTAGGATGATCTATCCCATATGTCATACCCTAATTTCGTCCGGGGACCTTTGCTCGATGACGTGCGACCATTCTTTGGTCCTCGTGAGGTGCTTGGCACCCATCATTAGGCAATTTGTGAAATTCCAGGACATGCCGAAAAACCAAAAAAATATTGATGCACAATCCGTAAGTTTCCGTGACACACCGGAAATCAAATGGAAGCATCGTTGCATAATTAAGTGAGGTTCCGTAACATTCCGTAAGTCAAAAAGGGGATGATTATGTAATCCGCAAGGTTCCGTAACATTACGGAAAGAAAACAAGTATCGTTACGAAATTCGTAAGTTTCCGTAACTTTACGAAAAAAGAATCACCAAAAAAACAGCAGAGGGGGGTGTACTTAGTAAAAATGGGGGTGCAAATAGCACCCAGGCCCACTTGGGCCCTCTGGAATATTCCTCCAGAAGGCGGTTGCTTCTGGAGGAAGCAACCCTGCTCGCCTGGGCGAGCTGAGCTCGCCTGGGCGAGCTGGGCGGCAACCACCTCCCCTATTTTGCTATAAATAGGGGAGGAAGGCAAGAAGGAAGGGGTTCAGCCCCTTAGGCACTTCTCTCTCTTTCGAATTTGCTTGGAAAAATTGTTTCCGTGAAAAAAATCTAAGCCGAGGCGCTTCCGAAACGTTTCCGTAACGTTTTCCGTGAGGAATCTCGCAAAGCTTTCAACCGTTCTTCGACGTTCTTCATTCGTTCTTCATCGTTCTTCGATCTTCAACGGGTAAGTACCTCGAACCAAGCTTTTCGATTCATTCTATGTACCCGTAGTGGTCCACATTGTGTTTCGTGCATTTTTATTCTCGTTTTGTTTACTTTTTATACCCCCTGTTGACGTGCTTAAGCCATTTTACTTAAGTCATTTCTCGCTTAACTTAAAAATAAAATAAATTTCCACTGAACGTTTGAATTGTATTATCCATTAACTTCGGTTAAAATAAATTCCGACCGTTCGGTCATGCCGTAACCACGTTGGAAAATCAAAAAAGGAGGTAAAAAAAAATATATAAATAATCAAAAAACATCTTTTAGTAAAATAAAGCGGAAAATCAATCGGACGTTTTCTCTTTGGGATTTCTCATTCTTAATCGAATTGATTAATAACTAAAGTGAAACTAAGGCTAAAATCAACTCGCCTAGTCAAGCTCATCCACAAAAATAGGCTTTTGAAGTTCGTCATTTCAATTTCTCACTAAGTAAAATGGATCATTTTTAAGGTCCAACGCCTTAAAATGATCACCTCTTAAAATAAAAAGAATCACTTGATAAGAAAGAACTACGTAGGTCTGATTTCCTCATCGCAAATTGAGGAATACGTAGGAGCAAAGGGAAACACCCTTGTCGACCACAAAAAGAGAAAAATATAAAAAGGGTATAAAGGATATAAGGACATAAAAGGGAATGTAAAAATCAAAGTCATGTTTGCACATTCGATTAAAGGCTGCCGTCCCTTGGGACGGACGTGTGGGGTGCTAATACCTTCCCCGTGCGTAAATACAACTCCCGAACCTTTCACTTAAAAAGTTCATAGATCGTGTCTTTTCCGGTTTTTCCGACGTTTTCCTCAAATAAACGTTGGTGGCGACTCCGCGCGTATTCCTTTCGTGGAACACGCATCCCGCGAGTCTCGCGTCGCCCTCCCGCCGAAGGGTAGGTTGCGACAGTTGGCGACTCCACTGGGGAAATGTTTTTAGAGAGTTAGGCCATTTAATTTTGTGCAATATTTTACCGTGACTTACCCCTTTGTTGGTTTCCTTTCATTATGTTCTTGTGTATATAAACTCTTTGTTGCTTTTAGTGCGTTTTAAATGTATGCATGAAGTAAATGTTTATTCATTTGATGCACACAAACACCAACACTATTTGCACACACTGTGAGTGAAAAAGGGCCCTATACCCGGGTTCATGGGAGCATAAGGAGTGGAGGTGAATCTGTGATCATGCTAGGTCTCCGACTTGCTTGATTACAGTGAACCCTCATCTAGAGCTTTTCTCTTTGAAAACCTATTGTTGCTAGTAGTCCCTACTGCTACAATATGTTCTTCAAAGGGGATGATACCTCTAGAAACCATCAAGAGAGATATAACTACCTTGGGGATTGTTGCTAAAAGCCTAGTTAGTTCTCTCCCTTATAGGTCCCTTAAATAGGGGCACGAAGCAAACACGCTGCGTGCCATTTTTCACACTGCCATGCATGAGTATCATATACCCTTTCGCTTATGTTCGGTAAATATTGTCATACTACGTACATTCCCGCATAGTGTCTTTTGCATAGGCATTGCATATGGGTTCTGTCTTGATCCCTACTGCAAACAAACCAACGGAGGGTCCGTGTCGCCTTCTTAAAAACGTGCGTTGGGGCATTTTGCTACCCCTAGACGTCGTATCTAAGAAGGGGACAAATTCCCCGGACCCCCCGCATTCCTAGATTGCATCTGTGTCATATGCATTCCATCATGCATTCATCCATTCCACCCATGAGATATCAGAGTTTTGATTTGCACCAGCTTTTATCTCACTTTAGTAAGCATGGGAACAAATCAAACCGGCAAGAGGTTCTACCAAGTCAAGGTCAAAAGCCCAGATACCACCAGCATCAAGGAATTAGGGCGGTTGATGGAAACCCTCCAAATGCAAGCCTTCCGCAAGACTTACGGAAAAATCTTAGAGTTGACCATAGCAGAGGTGTCCATAGAAGCCATTGCATCACTTACCCAATACTACGACCAGCCTTTGAGATGCTTCACATTCGGGGACTTCCAATTAGTACCAACCATTGAAGAATTTGAGGAAATTCTAGGATGTCCTCTCGGGGGAAGAAAGCCATATCTTTCCTCCGGATGTCTCCCCTCTTTGAGCAGAATTGCAACTGTGGTCAAGGATTCAGCAAGAGGTTTGGACCGCATAAAACAGACTCGGAACGGCATAGCGGGCCTACCACAGAAGTACCTAGAAGACAAGGCGAGGGGTATGGCCAATCAAGGAGACTGGGTCCCGTTTATGGATGTGTTAGCTTTGCTAATTTTTGGGGTCGTCCTCTTTCCAAACGTGGATGGTTTGGTAGACCTAGCAGCAATCGACGCTTTCCTTGCCTACCACCATAGCAAGGAAAGTCCGGTGGTAGCTGTCTTGGCAGATCTATTTGACACATTTGACCGAAGGTGCGAGAAGAGTAGCGCACGGATCATCTGTTGCTTACCCGCCCTCTGTGTTTGGTTGGTTTCACACTTGTTCCAACAAGACACAAGACATCCATGTCCGCTTCTGAGCCATCGCTCGTGTACTGAAAAGAGGAGAATGGATTGGGACCAGCTCTTGGCCGGGATAGGAGGTAGAACAATCAGTTGGTTCCCCCGATGGAAGGAAGGAAAAGAAGGAGTCCTTTTCTCATGTGGAAGGTACCCAAACATTCCGCTGGTAGGAACGAGGGGTTGTATTAATTACAATCCCACACTCGCTATAAGACAACTAGGGTACCCCATGAGGGGAGCACCGACGGAAGAAAGCATGTCTCCTTTCCTTGTGAGGGATCTCGGCGCACAAAATTCCAAGACTATACAAAGAATCCATAAGGCATGGGAAACCCCGTTAAGGAAAGATCAAGAGCTTAGAGGCATTCGTAATGGCATCATTGGTGGGTACCACGAATGGCTGAAGGTTCGCATACGAGGTTTAGATTGGCTCGCCAAGTTAAAAGTCGTCAGCGAAGAGAATTTTGAAGCACCGGAAGAGGACGAAGAAGTCCAAGCTCTCAAAAGCGAGTTAGGAAAGGCAAAACTCGCCAAGGAGAAGTTCAAGTTGGCTGCTACACACGTTCGGAAGGAGTGCGCCGGGTTACGGGAAGAGAATGCAATTACCGCAAGAGCCCTTGAACAAGAGACCAAGAGGGCTCGCAAGGAAGAGTATGGCCGGAACAAATTTCGCGGAGCTCTATGGGGTAGCAATAATGAACTCAAGTTGCGAAGGGAAGAAAGGGACCAGTCGCGAGCACATAGCATGGTTCTGAAAGAGGAGTTGATTGCTTGTTCAAGGTCCAAAAGAAGCTTGTCTCAGCGTCTATGCGAGACAGAGACCAACATGTTAGCTATCATCGCCAAGTACCAAGAAGAGTTGGGTCTAGCCACGGCCCACGAACATAGAATCGCGGATGAGTATGCCCAAGTATATGCGGAAAAAGAGGCTAGAGGAAGGGTGATCGACTCTTTACACCAAGAGGCAACCATGTGGATGGATCGGTTTGCTCTTACCTTGAACGAGAGTCAAGAACTTCCCCGATTGTTAGCCAAGGCCAAGGCGATGGCAGACACCTACTCCGCCCCCGAAGAGATTCATGGGCTTCTCGGCTATTGTCAGCATATGATAGACTTAATGGCCCACATAATTAGAAATCGTTAGGAAACTTGTATGGTCTCTCAGACCTTGACTAGATATGACTTCCTTTTTGAAATAAAATGAGTTGGTCCCAGGTTTCTACTCCAAAAAGCTTGTGCAAATCAAATCACTCCTACATCTCATCTCTAGCATGCATTTTCTTTCTTTACCCACTCCTCACGTTTGGTTTTTTAGGGAAAAACTCCATAACTAAACGCGCCGCAAGGGATCCCTATCGCACCAGATCCAAATCTAGAACGATGGGTGATCAAGAGGAGACACAGGAACAGATGAAAGCCGACATGTCGGCTCTGAAAGAACAAATGGCCTCCATGATGGAGGCCATGTTAGGTATGAAGCAGATCATGGAGAAGAACGCGGCCGCCGCCGCCGCTGTCAGTTCGGCTGCCGAAGCAGACCCGACTCTCTTGGCAACTACGCACCAGCCTCCCTCAACCATAGTAGGACGGGGAAGGGACACACTGGGGCACGACGGCAGTCCTCACCTGGGACACAACCGAGCGGCTTACCCTTATGGATTGCCGCCCAACTATTCACCACCCATTTTGCAAGAAGATGCGGGCCACATTGCTTCTACCGTCCATGAAAAAGAGCCTCCTCAGCAGCCCGACGAAGTCCATAAAGACCCTCAAGATTATGCTCGGAGGGATGTCGAGTTTTATCCCCCGATCCCCGAAGGGCCGGCACCAGGCACGTTGCCTCAACCCAACATCGCAGCATCGCCAATAGTTTTGTCCATGGAAGGGCCGCCCCCAGCAACTGAAGAAAGGAGGAAGCTCGATCTCCTTGAGGAAAGATTGAGGGCTGTGGAAGGATTTGGGGACTATCCGTTTGCAGACATGACGGATCTTTGCTTAGTACCCGATGTTGTTATTCCCCCGAAGTTCAAAGTGCCGGACTTCGACAAGTATAAAGGGACGACTTGTCCCAAAAACCATCTCAAAATGTACTGCCGTAAGATGGGCGCTCATTCTAAAGATGAAAAGCTGTTGATACACTTCTTTCAGGATAGCTTGGCCGGAGCTGCGGTAGTGTGGTACACTAATTTGGAAGCTTCCCGTATCCGTACCTGGAAGGATCTGATTACCGCCTTCCTAAGGCAGTATCAGTACAATTTTGATATGGCTCCTGACCGTACTCAACTGCAGAATATGTTCAAGAAAGAGGGTGAAACCTTTAAAGAATATGCGCAGCGATGGAGGGATTTGGCGGCACAAGTAGCTCCTCCCATGGTTGAGAGAGAGATGATCACCATGATGGTAGACACTCTGCCAGTGTTCTACTATGAGAAGCTAGTGGGTTACATGCCGTCCAGCTTTGCGGATCTGGTGTTTGCCGGGGAAAGAATCGAGGTTGGATTGAAGAGAGGAAAGTTTGATTACGTTTCCTCCACAAACGTGAATGCCAAAAGAATCGGGGCGACAGGGGCAAAAAGGAAAGAAGGAGATGCCCATGCCGTCTCTTCAACACCCGCGTGGGTCAAACCCCAGCAAACACCTCATGGTACCCATCAGTACGCGCAACATCACCCAAGCTTCTCGGCTCATGCGGGGAACGCCTCTAGTTCAACACCCGTGCAGCCTAAGGCACCCACCCAGAGGGAAGCTCCCCAAGTTCCAACTCCGAACACGACTCGACCGGCCGGTAATTCCAACGCGACAAGGAACTTCCCTCCGAGGCCATTGCCGGAATTCACCCCGCTCCCAATGACGTACGAAGATCTTCTACCATCCCTCATCGCCAATCATTTGGCCGTGGTAACTCCCGGAAGGGTCCTCGAACCCCCTTTCCCGAAATGGTATGACCCTAATGCAACTTGCAAGTACCATGGGGGTGTCCCGGGGCATTCCGTCGAAAAATGCTTGGCCCTTAAATACAAGGTCCAACATTTAATGGATGCCGGATGGCTGACTTTCCAAGAGGATCGGCCCAATGTGAGGACCAACCCGCTCGCCAATCATGGAGGGGGAGCAGTTAATGCAGTTGAATCCGATAGGCCCCACAGGTCTAAACCTTTAAGAGATGTGGCAACCCCTAGGAGGTTTATCTTTGAGGCCCTACAAAAGGGAGGTGTAATTCCCCGTAGTGGGTGTAAGGAGGATTCCTGTCTGCTACATTCCGGCGAGATGCATGACATGGAGACGTGTTTGGAAGTAGAGGAATTGTTACAGCGGATGATAGACCAAGGTCGGCTAGAAGTCGGCATTAAAGGAAAAGAAGAGCAACATATATGCATGCAATCTACGGAGGGGAGCGGTGTTGCGAAGCCCAAACCCTTGGTGATATACTTCAATAAAAGTGCAGCCACGCAAAAGCCCGGGCACCCCTTAATGGCCAAACCTGTTCCTTTCCCGTATCAAAATAGTCACGCGGTCCCGTGGAGATATACACCTCCGGGGAAGAAGGAAGAAGAAGTTACTGACGTTAGCTCTCTGTCGGCCAAAATAACAAATATCACGGGACTGAGTGGTGTGACCCGTAGTGGTCGTGTGTTCGCGCCTCCGGACCTACCGGTCCAACCCGCCGACGTCAAAGGAAAAGGAAAAGTGGTGGAGGAACAAGATGGCGAAGCACCCCACGCTTCGAATAAAGATATTCCAGCAAAGGGGCCCCCGGAGAAAAAGGATGGTAGAAAGGAGGTGTCGCTAGAGGAAGCCAGCGAGTTCCTTCGGATAATTCAGCAGAGCGAATTCAAGGTTATCGAACAGCTCAACAAAACCCCGGCTAGGGTCTCGCTGTTGGAGTTACTTATGAGCTCCGAGCCTCATCGGGCTCTGCTAGTAAAAGTGCTGAACGAGGCTCACGTGGCCCAAGATATTTCGGTAGAAGGTTTCGGAGGGCTGGTCAACAATATCACTGCCAACAACTATCTTGCCTTCGCCGAAGAAGAAATCCCCGCCGAGGGGAGAGGGCATAATAAGGCTTTACACGTATCAGTCAAGTGTATGGACCATATCGTAGCCAAGGTACTCATCGATAATGGTTCCAGTTTAAACATGATGCCTAAGAGCACTTTGGACAAGTTACCATTCAATGCTTCCCACTTAAAACCAAGTTCAATGGTGGTTCGGGCTTTCGACGGCACTCGCCGAGAGGTTAGGGGAGAGATCGATCTCCCTGTACAAATAGGCCCTCACACCTGTCAAGTCACTTTCCAGATAATGGACATTAACCCCCCCTACAGCTGCCTGTTGGGGCGCCCGTGGATCCACTCAGTGGGTGTTGTGCCTTCTACACTCCACCAAAAGCTGAAATTCGTAGTGGAGGGGCACTTGGTCATCGTGTCAGGCGAGGAAGATATCTTGGTGAGCTGCCCATCCTCCATGCCTTATGTGGAAGCCGCAGAAGAATCGTTAGAAACTGCTTTCCAGTCTTTTGAGGTGGTCAGCATTTCCTCCGTGGACTCCCTCTTTGGGCAACCTTGTCTGTCCGATGCAGCGGTAATGATGGCCCGAGTTATGTTGGGGAACGGTTTTGAACCCGGGATGGGTTTAGGAAAAGACAATGGCGGCATAACTAGCCTGATAAAAACCCAAGGGAATCGTGGGAAGTATGGTTTAGGCTATAAGCCCACTCAGGCGGACATGAAAAGAAGCATCGCGGGAAGGAAGAACAGTGGTCAGAGCTCGCGTTGGAGACAAGAAAGTGAAGGAAGCCCGCCCTGCCACATAAGTAGAAGCTTTATAAGTGCAGGTTCGGGAGACAAAGGTCAAGCGTTCGCGATATGCGAAGATGATATTCCGAGTACTTTGGATTTGGTACGACCATGCTCTCCTGATTTCCAGCTGGGAAATTGGCGAGTGGAGGAACGCCCCGGCATTTACGCAACAAGCATAATGTAAACCTTTACGGTTTTAAAAGCTCTATAGTTGGGCCTAGGCTTTAGAGTTTTCTTTTTGTTAAGGCTTTGTGTCTTTTGTTTTTGAATTTATAATACAAGGATCTTTCTTCATCTGTTCCTGGTCTCTACCCATTCTCATTCATTTGCATGTTTACTTCTTTGTCTAAAACGGCAGATCCGATGACGAGTCCCCCGAAGGTACTAATACCTGGGACCCGTCTATCAACTTCGAGCAAGAAATGAATCAAACGGAAGATGAAGGAGATGAGGATGTGGGACTTCCTTCGGAACTAGAAAGAATGGTCGCCCATGAGGACCAAGAAATGGGGCCTCATCAAGAAGAAACAGAGCTAGTAGACTTAGGAATTGGCAGTGGAAAGAGGGAAGTAAAGATAGGTACAGGCATTACCACACCTATCCGTGAAGAATTAATAATCCTGCTAAAAGACTACCAAGACATCTTTGCTTGGTCATACCAAGATATGCCCGGTTTGAGTTCTGACATTGTGCAGCACCGATTACCTCTAAATCCCGGGTGTTCCCCGGTAAAACAGAAATTGAGGAGGATGAAGCCCGAAACATCCTTGAAGATAAAAGAAGAAGTGAAGAAGCAATTTGACGCTGGATTTCTGGCCGTCGCTCGGTATCCAGAATGGGTTGCCAACATCGTACCAGTTCCTAAAAAAGATGGGAAAGTACGAATGTGTGTAGATTACCGGGACCTGAATCGGGCCAGTCCCAAGGACAATTTTCCTTTACCACACATCGATATCCTCGTAGATAACACGGCCAATTTCGCTTTATTTTCCTTCATGGACGGTTTCTCTGGTTACAATCAGATAAAGATGGCGCCCGAGGATATGGAAAAGACTACTTTCGTCACCCTGTGGGGAACGTTCTGTTACAAGGTGATGTCCTTTGGACTCAAGAATGCCGGGGCAACTTATCAACGGGCCATGGTAGCTTTGTTCCATGATATGATGCATCAAGAGATCGAGGTCTACGTGGACGACATAATTGCTAAATCTAAATCTGAGGAAGAACACCTTGTCAACCTGCGGAAGTTGTTCGAAAGGCTTAAGAAATATCAATTAAGGTTGAACCCCGCTAAGTGTACCTTTGGGGTCAAATCAGGGAAATTGCTTGGTTTCGTTGTAAGCCAGAAAGGGATAGAGGTAGACCCCGAAAAAGTGAAGGCTATCCTTGAGATGCCAGAACCCCGTACAGAGAGGCAAGTCCGAGGTGTCCTGGGGCGCTTGAATTATATTGCCAGATTCATATCGCAGCTCACCGCCATTTGTGAGCCGTTGTTTAAACTCTTGCGCAAAAACCAAACTGATCGGTGGAATGAGGATTGCCAAGAGGCTTTTGGAAGGATCAAAAAGTGCCTAATGAATCCTCCCGTGCTTATGCCACCAGTACCTGGAAGGCCTCTCATTTTGTACATGACAATCTTGGACGAGTCAATGGGGTGTATGCTGGGGCAACATGACGAATCCGGGAAGAAAGAGCGCGCTGTTTACTACCTAAGTAAGAAGTTCACGACCTGTGAGATGAATTACTCCTTGCTCGAAAGAACGTGTTGTGCTTTAGTATGGGCATCCCATCGCCTAAGGCAGTACATGCTGAGTCATACTACCTGGTTGATATCTAAAATGGACCCGGTTAAGTACATCTTTGAAAAGCCAGCTCTCACAGGACGAATCGCCCGGTGGCAAGTCTTGCTATCTGAGTTTGATATAATCTACGTCACCCAAAAGGCGATAAAAGGAAGCGCTTTGGCAGATTATTTGGCTCAACAGCCTCTTAACGACTACCAGCCCATGCATCCGGAATTCCCGGATGAGGACATCATGGCCTTGTTCGAGGAAAAGTTGGACGAAGATCGGGACAAATGGACTGTATGTTTTGACGGAGCGTCAAACATTCTAGGTCATGGCGTTGGGGCAGTGTTGATTTCTCCGGACAATCAATGTGTACCTTTCACAGCCAGGCTAGGATTCGACTGCACCAACAACATGGCCGAATATGAAGCATGTGCCCTAGCCGTCCAGGCAGCAATTGACTCCGATGTCAAACTACTCAAGGTGTACGGCGACTCAGCGTTGGTAATCCATCAGCTGAGAGGGGAATGGGAAACTAGAGATCCCAAGCTGATACCCTACAAAGCCTACATCAAGGAATTGGCTAAGACTTTCGATGAGATCTCCTTCCATCATGTTCCCCGCGAGGAAAATCAAATGGCGGATGCACTTGCTACGTTGGCATCTATGTTCCATCTAACACCGCACGGGGACCTACCCTACATTGAATTTCAGTGTCGTGGCAAACCCGCACATTGTTGCCAAGTGGAAGAGGAACGGGACGGAAAGCCTTGGTATTACGACATCAAGCGATATGTCGAAAGCAAAGAATACCCGCCAGAGATTGCCGACAACGATAAAAGGACATTGAGGAGGTTGGCAGCCAGTTTCTTCATGAGCGGAGGCACACTGTATAAGAGAAATCACGACATGACACTCCTGCGATGTGTGGATGCCAAGGAGGCAAATCACATGATCGAGGAAGTCCATGAGGGCTCGTTTGGAACGCACGCCAACGGGCATGCTATGGCCAGGAAGATCTTAAGAGCAGGTTATTACTGGCTTACCATGGAAAGTGATTGTTGTGTCCATGTGAGGAAGTGCCACAAATGTCAAGCATTCGCGGATAATGTCAATGCCCCACCGCATCCCCTGAATGTCATGTCCGCCCCTTGGCCTTTCTCCATGTGGGGAATAGATGTCATCGGGGCCATTGAGCCCAAGGCCTCGAATGGTCATCGCTTCATCCTCGTAGCAATAGATTATTTCACCAAGTGGGTCGAGGCGGCTTCATATACCAATGTCACGAGGAATGTGGTGGTCAGGTTCATTAAGAAGGAGATCATCTGCCGATATGGTTTGCCAAGAAAGATTATCACGGACAACGGCACCAACCTGAATAACAAGATGATGGGGGAAATGTGCGAGGAGTTTAAAATCCAGCATCACAATTCCACACCCTACCGGCCAAAGATGAATGGAGCCGTGGAAGCAGCCAATAAGAATATCAAAAAGATTATCCAAAAGATGACTGTGTCATACAAGGATTGGCACGAGATGCTCCCATTCGCGTTACACGGTTACCGGACTTCAGTGCGAACGTCAACAGGGGCAACGCCGTTCTCATTGGTATATGGGATGGAGGCGGTGTTACCATTTGAGGTAGAAGTCCCGTCATTAAGGATCTTGGCAGAATCCGGATTAAAGGAATCAGAGTGGGCTCAAACACGCTACGATCAGCTCAACCTCATTGAAGGTAAGCGCTTAACGGCCATGAGTCATGGGCGCTTGTACCAGCAAAGAATGAAGAGCGCGTTCGACAAGAAAGTACGCTTACGCAAGTTCCATGAGGGAGACCTTGTGCTAAAGAAAATGTCCCATGCTGTCAAGGACCACCGAGGGAAATGGGCCCCGAACTACAAAGGGCCTTTTGTTGTGAAGAGGGCTTTCTCCGGAGGGGACCTGGTGCTTACCAACATGGATGGCGAAGAGCTACCTTCACCCGTGAACTCTGATGTCGTCAAACAATATTATGCTTAGAAGCTGGGGCAATTAAGGATGTCGCTGCATGTTCTCTATCTTTATGCGTTTTCTAGATTTCCCCCCAGGGATTTCCGGTCCGTTGTATCCCTTGTTACGATCTTTCAAAGAAATGAACATGGATTTGAGGCTTTTAGTCCTCACGTTAGTTTCACACCTTGCGTTAATTTGTGATCGCCTGAGCCCTTCTGCTCAGTTCATGGGATCCCCCAAGCGCTTAATTAGAATTAAACCTGAACCAACTTTCCCTAAATTTTCTGCGTTTGAAAACATTCATGCATACGCATACGCATACGCATGTATATTGTTGTGGTAAAACAGGGGCAGGATCACCTTGGGCTACCTTTTGGAGTGAAGACAAAACATGAACGGCAGAAACCAGTCAAGGTAGGGTAATGATGCGGCCAAGATTGGCCATACCTGGTTGTTTATTACTTGCAGGTACTTAAGGATGAACGCAAGCGGGGATGGGGTCACGACCGACCGATCGTTACCCTTCTCTGTGCGAAACAAGCAGGGAATGTCGCTGCAAGGCAGCCCCGTATCCTTTGTATTTTGCAGCTTTCTTTTACTATTTGTTTGTTTTCAAAAGGAAAAGAGTAATAATAAAATAAGTAATCAACGCCTAATTCTAACCTAAGTAAGTTCAAGTTAGGCAAAATGCTAATCCATGAGAAGGGAGGGGACATGGTTAATGTTCCCCTCAAAAAAAAAAAAAAAAAAAAAAAAAAAGTGCAGGTTAGCTCGCCTGGGCGAGCCACCCCTGCACCAAATTATAAAAATGACGAAAGGGGAGGCGTTTTTACATTCAAAAACTTCTTTTCCCCCCTTTCAAAAGCCATACCCACGGGATTGACGAGTTTGCAGCCCTAGGGTCATCCTTTTTCGCATTTTTTGATTCCGTTTTGCGCTTTTGTTCATCACCAACAAGTAAGTGTTCCATCCCTAAGCTTTCTAGCTTTTCATTGGTGTATTTTGATCTCCTTTTGGTGCTCTAAATTGTGGGAATGTGCTCAAATATATGGGGCAATTTTGGTTTGTTTTCTTGCTTGATTAGGTTGAATTAGGGGTTGGTATGGGATGGCCCTAGGCCTATAATGCATTTTGAAACAATGGGACATGCCACATTGTCCCCGTTCTCTTGCTATTGACGCCTAAACGCGCGCCCACCAAGTGTTCGGTGAAATGCCTCAATGGCATTAGCGCGTGACTTTTGTAAGGAAACAACCCATGGGGTATTTTGGTTTGTGCATATTTTCTATTTTTGGAATATGTATTCATTCCCGAAAAAGGCTAGAGTAATTGCCCCACATATACCCTAGGCCTAGAAACTAAAATTTTATGCAAAAAGAACACAAAAGGAGGTGCATATTGGGTAAAGTTACCCTTTTTGGCCAGCAATCAGCTATGGGCCACGCTACAATATTTTCCCTATGCCTAGATGGTTAGGAATGTTGCTCATCATAAATGTGTAGGTTTAGAATAGGTAGCAAAATACCTTTGGCAATTTACACTTTGGGTATGATAGCAAAATACTTGGATGTATGTACATATAATTTTTGGTAGTCAAAATGTCTCACAAAAAAAATATATACATAAATATGTTGCATGTTATGTAAAGAAGATATATTACCAAAAAAATGTATACCTTTTAATTTGAATACAATTTTAGTCAGCAAAGGAAAATATACTTGAATTTGCATGCGGCCTTAGGTAGCAAAAACTTGAAAAGAGCATGAAATGTAGCACCTTATTGTGTAGATAGTCAAGATTCATCATGAAGTTTGCGTATGTATAGGTATTAGAAATGCCAAGATGTGCACATGTGAAATTAGGGTACCCCAAAATGCTTTGAGTATGCATGTATGTGAATTTAGCCAAGGAGGTGTGTGTGATGTAAGTAACAAATACACCTTGGAAGTACGTGTAAATAATCTAGGTAACGAAGCTGCCTTGATTGTATATGGGTGCATTTTTTCGATTAACAGAATGTCTTGTGCAAGAGAACGTTTGTAAGGAAATATGCGCATAAGCTTGCTCTGAATTTACATTGATGTTTGTATTTATGGGAGGAGGTTATATGCCATTTTTGCTTTAAGAGTAATGTCCCACTGGTAAAACTAACTTTCCAAATGTTTGCCTTCGCAGGAATGGCCCCGAGGAAGCTTGCCTCAAAGAGGTCCAGGAAGGACAAGGCGGCCGAAGGAACTAGTTCCGCCCCGGAGTACGACAGTCACCGCTTTAGGAGCGTTGTACACCAGTAGCGCTTCGAAGCCATCAAGGGATGGTCGTTTCTCCGGGAGCGACGCGTCCAGCTCAGGGACGACGAGTATACTGATTTCCAGGAGGAAATAGGGCGCCGGCGGTGGGCACCACTGGTTACTCCCATGGCCAAGTTTGATCCAGAAATAGTCCTTGAGTTTTATGCCAATGCTTGGCCAACAGAGGAGGGCGTGCGTGACATGAGATCCTGGGTTAGGGGTCAGTGGATCCCGTTCGATGCCGACGCTATCAGCCAGCTCCTGGGATATCCGATGGTATTGGAAGAGGGCCAGGAATGCGAGTATGGCCAGAGGAGAAACCGGTCTGATGGGTTCGATGAGGAGGCCATCGCCCAGCTGCTATGTATACCGGGGCAGGATTTTGCCCGGACTGCTGCAGGGAGGCGAGTGCGAATCATGCGCACCAACATGACCACCCTGACCCAGATATGGATGACGTTGCTCCTCAGCAACATCCTGCCCACCGATCATAATTCCGACCTCCCCATGCCTAAGTGCCAGCTGGTGTACGCCATCCTGACACGGATGAGCATCCATGTGGCTCAGTTGATCGCTGATGCCATCTATATTTTTGCAGGTATGACGCCCACTAGGCACCCTTTGGACCCAGATAAGTCCAACAGGGCTCTGGGATTCCCCGCACTGATCACAGGACTCTGCCAGTCGTTCGGAGTCCCCGTTGCACCTACCAAGGTGATTCGGCCGCCCATCACCCGGGCTTTTATTGAGAAGTACTGTACCCAGAGACAGGCTCAAGGTGATGCACCACAGGCCGCAGGCGCGCCCCCACCACCTCATCAGGCTGGCCAGGCTGGGGCATTTGACATGGAGCAGTATTTACGGCATTTGGTTCGCCAGCAGGCGGCCAACCACCGAGCACATGTACGGACCCATGATTGTCTGTACCAGATGAGCCTTAGCATGCAGAGCCAGGGCTTCGCTTCTTTTTCATGCCCTACTCCAGACCAGTTCAGGGCAGAGGTAGCATGGCCCGGAGATTGGCCCGAGGCCCAAGCAGGAGAGGCACCCCCAGAAGCTCCCGGCGATGGAGAAGAAGCCCACGAGGATGAGGAGATGGCTGATTTGCTTGACTTCTTGGGAGGGAGTGGAGACACGTGACTGGGAGATCCCCAGATTCATGTTTTCTTTCATATTTCTTTTGTCATTTTTATTCTATGTTATTGTTTTGACTTGAGAGACTAATGTTTGTTTTTGTTGTTTCGATTGTCATTTGTACAGCGCATACATTTTTGTTTAGGTTGGTGCGTTAGTATTTATATATCATTACTATCGATGATGTTTGAAATTCTGGAACCGTGTAGAGTTCTTCGTTTAGGAACATCGTCCAAAAGTATATATGTAAAATAAACCAAAAAAATCATGATAAAAATAAAAATAGAAAAGAAAAGAAAATGAAATGGAAAAGAGAACAAAAGGGAAAGAAGAGGGCAAGTAAAGAAAAAGAGAGCAAATAAAAAAAAAAAGAAGAGAAGAAGGCAAGTAAGGAAAAAGGTGGAAAAAGAGAAAATAAGTTGTCTAGCTAAAAAACGACATGCTTTTGAAAAGAGACGATTTCCAACTTTTCTTTGAAAAAATTCATTGATCATAACCAATTTTTGGAGAATGTGTCTACACCTGAAGGGTGAATGCTGTGAAATTTCCCCGGACGCCCGAAATGGACTCGGATGAATGCACAAATTGATAGAAAAACATATTTTGGAAACATTGGGTTGATTAAAATAGAGGAAATGAATCCTGAGCCCTAGCATCACATGACCATAAAAATTTGACACTTGAGTGTCCGCATAGGTGCATGCATGACCAGTTTTGCATAAAGTTTCCAAATCATCAGTTTTGCATTTGTGTCATGGAAATAGTGTAGGGCATCCCTTTTATCCTTGAACCAAACCAAACCCCGACATGTATCATGTCTAGCCATTCTACAAACCTTGAGCCAAAATCCTGACTCACCATAATCCTTACCCTCGGAAGCAAAAAGGAAGAGAAGGAAAATTTCCAATCAAAGAGAAAGCAAAAAAAGAAAAGAAAGGAAATTCCCAATCAAAGAGTGGGAGAAAGCAAAAAGAAAAGAAAGAAAATTCCCAATCAAAGAATGGGAGAAAGAAAAAAAAAGGAGAAAAGAAGGAAAGAAAGCTCCTGATCAAGGATCGAAAGAAAACAGAAGAAATGTGCAGAGAGGTCTTTGGACCGGACAATATCTGAACAATAC
Source organism: Glycine max (assembly GCF_000004515.6). NCBI lineage: Eukaryota > Viridiplantae > Streptophyta > Magnoliopsida > Fabales > Fabaceae > Glycine > Glycine max. Next base: position 39,154,978 of record NC_016088.4, on the reverse strand, counting down.
AGAATTGTCACCAGGTGAACGAAAAAGGAAGGAAAGGAAACCACGACCTAACATGGTCTTCTCCCTTTAATTACCAACCAAAATCCCGTGCGCTAGCGACCCTTTTTTTTCTCGCCCCGCACTAAACAAAAAAAAAAAAACAGAAAAAGAAAAAGCCAGGAAAATCAAAAGCCAAAAACACACAAAAGCCGAAAGAAGAAACCACCAAAAGAACCCATTCCCAAGGGAAGCCCTATTGATCCATGATCACGCATGTAATTTTCGATTTGATAGGAAATAATTTGCAAAGTCAAGTCATGACATATCTATGGTTCGGAATTAGGATAAAACACTTACCTGTGCGAGATTGATACACTTTGAGTGGATTTCTTCTATTTTTGTTGAACCCAGTGTTTCCTCTAAATGGTCATTTAGAAACGAAATGCTAACATCCAAAATCTCATTTATGGTTATGGGAGATTTCATCAGCAGACTCTCCTTCCCCGGTAGACGCATTGTTTTTCACTCAAAAAAGCATATGCTGCTCTAAATCAGTTGGAATATTTGTCTCTTTGCTAAAGCATGTTTGCATTTTAGTGGAGAAAACACCGAGACTTTTTCAAGTCTCACAAGTTACCCAGAACTACGTAGGTCTGAGTTCCTCATTGGAGGATACGTAGGAGCAAGAGCTTTGCTTTTGTCGGCCGCCCCATAATCTTTGTCATACTGACCCTGAGGTCATGTGACGTGCACCCTTGTATCATCCAGAGGCGGCGGGCCCGATGATACGCGGAGATACCTTACGGTTATCCGCACCCTTTTGTCATCCAGAGGCGGCGGGCCCGATGACAAGCAGAGACCAAGTTTGGTCATTCTGCACCCTTGTATCATCCAGAGGCGGCGGGCCCGATGATACGCGGAGATACCTTATGGTTATTCGCACCCTTTTGTCATCCAGAGGCGGCGGGCCCGATGACAAGCAGAGACCAAGTTTGGTCATTCTGCACCCTTGTATCATCCAGAGGCGGCGGGCCCGATGATACGCGGAGATACCTTACGGTTATCCGCACCCTTTTGTCATCCAGAGGCGGCGGGCCCGATGACAAGCAGAGACCAAGTTTGGTCATTCTGCACCCTTGTATCATCCAGAGGCGGCGGGCCCGATGATACGCGGAGATACCTTACGGTTATCCGCACCCTTTTGTCATCCAGAGGCGGCGGGCCCGATGATACGCGGAGATACCTTACGGTTATCCGCACCCTTTTGTCATCCAGAGGCGGCGGGCCCGATGATGCGCGGAGATACCTTACGGTTATTCGCACCTTTTTGTCATCCAGAGGCGGCGGGCCCGATGACAAGCAGAGACCAAGTTTGGTCATTCTGCACCCTTGTATCATCCAGAGGCGGCGGGCCCGATGATACGCGGAGATACCTTACGGTTATTCGCACCCTTTTGTCATCCAGAGGCGGCGGGCCCGATGACAAGCAGAGACCAAGTTTGGTCATTCTGCACCCTTGTATCATCCAGAGGCGGCGGGCCCGATGATACGCGGAAATACCCGAGTGGTTATCCGTATAAACATTCTTTTGCTATCTGTAAGACAGAACGCTTGATAGCATGCAGAGGCTGACACAGTCTTCTGCACCTTTTGTTCCTCCGGGAACAACAAGTCATTTACATGCGGAAATTTCATGGTCACCCGCGACTCTCGTCAACCGAGAGGAGCGAAATTAGTGTCATACACTGATTTTCGTCCGGGGACCTTTGCTTGATGACATGCGACCATTCTTTGGTCCTTGTGAGGTGCTTGGCATCCATCATTAGGCAATTTGTGAAATTCTAGGAACGACAAGTCATGGTCACCCGCGACTCTCGTCAACCGAGAGGAGCGAAATTAGTGTCGTACACTAATTTTCGTCCGGGTACCTTTGCTTGATGACATGCGACCTTTCTTTGGTCCTTGTGAGGTGCTTGGCACCCATCATTAGGCAATTTGTGAAATTTTGGGAACAACAAGTCATTTGCATGTGGAGATTTTAGGGTCACCTGCGACTCTCGTCAAATCGAGAGGAACGAAATTAGTGTCTTATCTTTACTTTCCTTTTATCTCCAATAAAAGACAAGTAAAGAGGGGCAACTGTCATACCCTAATTTCGTCCGGGGACCTTTGCTCGATGACGTGCGACCATTCTTTGGTCCTCGTGAGGTGCTTGGCACCCATCATTAGGCAATTTGTGAAATTCCAGGACATGCCGAAAAACCAAAAAAATATTGATGCACAATCCGTAAGTTTCCGTGACACACCGGAAATCAAATGGAAGCATCGTTGCATAATTAAGTGAGGTTCCGTAACATTCCGTAAGTCAAAAAGGGGATGATTATGTAATCCGCAAGGTTCCGTAACATTACGGAAAGAAAACAAGTATCGTTACGAAATTCGTAAGTTTCCGTAACTTTACGAAAAAAGAATCACCAAAAAAACAGCAGAGGGGGGTGTACTTAGTAAAAATGGGGGTGCAAATAGCACCCAGGCCCACTTGGGCCCTCTGGAATATTCCTCCAGAAGGCGGTTGCTTCTGGAGGAAGCAACCCTGCTCGCCTGGGCGAGCTGAGCTCGCCTGGGCGAGCTGGGCGGCAACCACCTCCCCTATTTTGCTATAAATAGGGGAGGAAGGCAAGAAGGAAGGGGTTCAGCCCCTTAGGCACTTCTCTCTCTTTCGAATTTGCTTGGAAAAATTGTTTCCGTGAAAAAAATCTAAGCCGAGGCGCTTCCGAAACGTTTCCGTAACGTTTTTCGTGAGGAATCTCGCAAAGCTTTCAACCGTTCTTCGACGTTCTTCATTCGTTCTTCATCGTTCTTCGATCTTCAACGGGTAAGTACCTCGAACCAAGCTTTTCGATTCATTCTATGTACCCGTAGTGGTCCACATTGTGTTTCGTGCATTTTTATTCTCGTTTTGTTTACTTTTTATACCCCCTGTTGACGTGCTTAAGCCATTTTACTTAAGTCATTTCTCGCTTAACTTAAAAATAAAATAAATTTCCACCGAACGTTTGAATTGTATTATCCATTAACTTCGGTTAAAATAAATTCCGACCGTTCGGTCATGCCGTAACCACGTTGGAAAATCAAAAAAGGAGGTAAAAAAAAATATATAAATAATCAAAAAACATCTTTTAGTAAAATAAAGCGGAAAATCAATCGGACGTTTTCTCTTTGGGATTTCTCATTCTTAATCGAATTGATTAATAACTAAAGTGAAACTAAGGCTAAAATCAACTCGCCTAGTCAAGCTCATCCACAAAAATAGGCTTTTGAAGTTCGTCATTTCAATTTCTCACTAAGTAAAATGGATCATTTTTAAGGTCCAACGCCTTAAAATGATCACCTCTTAAAATAAAAAGAATCACTTGATAAGAAAGAACTACGTAGGTCTGATTTCCTCATCGCAAATTGAGGAATACGTAGGAGCAAAGGGAAACACCCTTGTCGACCACAAAAAGAGAAAAATATAAAAAGGGTATAAAGGATATAAGGACATAAAAGGGAATGTAAAAATCAAAGTCATGTTTGCACATTCGATTAAAGGCTGCCGTCCCTTGGGACGGACGTGTGGGGTGCTAATACCTTCCCCGTGCGTAAATACAACTCCCGAACCTTTCACTTAAAAAGTTCATAGATCGTGTCTTTTCCGGTTTTTCCGACGTTTTCCTCAAATAAACGTTGGTGGCGACTCCGCGCGTATTCCTTTCGTGGAACACGCATCCCGCGAGTCTCGCGTCGCCCTCCCGCCGAAGGGTAGGTTGCGACACCATATTAGATAGTTCATAGGTGAGTCCAGTGCAAGTGACTCCAAAGAAGGGAGACATAACTATGGTAAAGAATGACATGAACAAGCTCATCCCCAATAGAACCGTCACAAAGTGGAGGATGTGTGTCGGTTACAAGCGGTTGAGTAATGCAACAAGGAAGGATCACATTCCCCTGTCTTTTATGGATCAAATGCTAGAGAGGTTATCCGACCACACCTTCTACTTCTTTCTAGATGTCTACTTAGGCTACAACTAGATTGCGGTCACAAGATCAAGAGAAGATAACATTTACTTGCCCTTTTGGAGTCTTTTCCTATCGAAGGATGCCCTTTGGATTTTGCAACACACCAACCACCTTTCAGTAGTGTATGCTTGCTATTTTCTCCGATTTGGTGAAGAAGTGTATAAAGGTCTTTATGGATGACTTCTTAGTTTTCATAAGCTTTTTGTGAAACTTAGAGTTGGTGTTGAAGAAGTGTTTCGAAACCAACTTAGTGCTCAATTGGCAGAAATGTCACTTCATGGTGACAAAAGGTATAATACTTGGGCATAAAATCTCAGCTCGTGGAATTGAGGTGGAAGAGGAAATAATTGAAGTGATTGAAAGGATACCACCACCAAGGGATACAAAGGCAGTTATAAGCTTTCTGAGGCATGTCAGATTTTATAAGAGGTTCATGAGGGACTTCTCAAAGATTCCTAAACCCCTTAGAAAATTGTTAGCCAAGATGTCCTCTTCCATCTTAATAGTGACTGTCTAAAAGCTTTTGAGTTGCTTAAAGGGAAGTTGGTGATAGCCCCTATCATCATAGCTCCAAATTGGGCCGAAGAGTTTGAGTTAATGTGTGATGCCAATGATTATGCAGTAGGAGTTGTGTTGGGATAGCAGAGGAATAAGGTTTTCCATGCCATTCACTATGCAAAAAAGATGCTTAATAGTTTGCAACTCAACTACGTAGCCACATAAAAGGAGATGATGGGGATTGTGTATGCATTGGAGAAGTTTAGCTCATATCTGGTGGGGTCCAAAATTGTAGTCTACACAGACCATTCAACTATTCGATTCCTTATTACCAAAGCAGATTCCAAGCCACGGTTAATCTGGTGGACTCTTTTGTTGCAAGAATTCTACTTGGAGACACAAGAAAAAAAGGGGAGTGAGAACCTTGTAGCCAACCATCTTTCACATTTGGCGAGGAGGTCACCATTCATAAGAGGGAGCTCCATAAGGAGTTTTCAGATGAGAAGATGATGGCTTTGAGAACCTTAGTTGACAAGTTCCATTGGTTTACTGCCATGGCTAACTTCAAAGCCATAAGGAAAGCACCATTAGACCTTAAGTCATATGAAAGAAAGAATTTCTTTCAAGAAGCCAACAGGTATGTATGGGATGACCTTCACATATTCAAAATTGGGGTTGATAATCTATTGCGTAGGTGTGTTACAAAGAATGAAGTAGCTAGCTTACTTTGGCAATGTCACAACTCACCCTATGAAGCTCACTTCAATGGGGAAAGAACAATTGTTAAAGTCCTTTAGTTTGGTTTCTATTGGTCAACTCTGTTCAAAGACACTTATGCACCTGCTCAAGGGTGCGACAAGTGCCAAAGAACCGAAAACATCTCTAGGAGACATCAATGTCATTACAATCTATGTTGGAGGTAGAGGTCTTTGACTATTGGGGCATTGATTTTGTTGGCCCCCTACCATTATCCTATGGCAATGAATACATCCTAGTAGCAGTAGACTATGTCTCAAAGTGGGTGTTAGCAGTGGCCACTCCCACCAATGATGCGAAGACAACAATCAAGTTCTTCATGAAGAACATCTTTGCCAGGTTTGGAATATCGTGAGTGTTGATCAATAATGAGGGAACACACTTTTGCAATGCACAACTAGCAAAAGTTTTGCAACATTATGAAGCGCGACACAAAGTGGGTTCCCCCTACCATCCACACACAAATAGGAAAGCTGAGGTTTTCAACAGGGAGATTAAGCGCATTCTGGAGAAGACAGTGGCTGCCTCATAGAAAGGCTGGTCCAATAAGCTTGATGATAGCTTGTGGGCCCACCGTACTACATTCAAGACACCTATAAGGCTCTTGCCTTTCCAAATGGTGTATGGAAAGGCATGCCACCTCCTGGTGCAGTTGGAACACCAAGCCTTCTAGGCTCTCAAGTTTCTAAATTTTTTTATTCAACTGCATCGGAAGACAAGAAGAAGCTACAATTATGTGAGATGGAGGAAATAGACTCACTGCTTTTGAGTCCTCCAAACTGTAAAAGGAGAAGACTATGGCCTACCATGACAAGAAGATTTTGAAGAGTTCAAGCCAGGACAACAAGTGTTACTCTACAACTCTCGACTTAGACTATTTTTAGGGAAGCTAAAATCATCTAAGGATAGGTTAAATGAGGCATTATAAAAAAAAATCATGAGGGATGGGTCTAGGATTCTTAGCCCATTGTCCTGGCTTAAGCGGGCAGATGCTCACGCTTAAGCGAGCCACTCGAAACTGATGGGAAGTTTTAAAACTTTCCACCTTTCCATTTCCCCCCATTAACTCCTTCATTATTCCCTTAATACCTTCACCCATTTCACGTTTTAGGGTCCTTTTTCCCCTTAAACCCCACTTCTCTCATTCTTCCCTCACCTTCATTCTTCTTCTTCACAACCACACTCGAGCACCCAAGCATCTTTCTCCCTACTCTTGCATCATCATTTGAGTAAGTTCTCTTTTTCTTCCTTTCTTTCCTCTTACATTTTGTTGAAACTTTAACTATGAAAGAGGAGGGGTTCCAAATTGATTCCTACAATTTTACAAAAGTTTGTTGTTGTATTACATTATGGAAGAAATCACTTTGTAGCTTCCCATTATCTCTGGATATTGAACCTCGCTTAAGCCCAACTTATGATCTTTTAAGCGAGGTAGGTTTTTGTTCAAAAGTTTGATTTTGGTGGGTGTTGTTGATATGGCTCGCTTAAGTGTGACACTCTGAGCACCTAAGCAAGCCACAACCTCAATGACCAATCCTCAAGCTTGGGCGAGGACTTCAGTGAGGTTGCCTCCTCGCTTAAGCCTGATGTTTTGGGCACTTAAGCGAGGAGGTATAGAACCACTTGTTGCCTCATCATTGATTGTCTCGCTTAAGCAAACCCTTGCTCTAGCTTAAGTGAGGTCACCTAGAACAACATTCTATGTTTTTATTTCCATATAGGGTTGATCTTTTTGTTTCCAAATGTGTTGCTTCTTATGAATTTCAAGATGGCCTGTACTAAGGAAATTGTTCGTAGCATTTGCATTCTTTATGATGCACTCATCATCAACACCTATTTAGCAGCATCTGCTCTCAGGTCGGGTACTTTTCCTGAGTACGACCAATGGCTGCACAATCCTAGTCATCACACAGAGGTGGCAAAAGTCCTTTGTGTACTAGGGGTGAGCTTTGAGATGAGTGGAGCAGGGGAGTTCGATATAAGGTAGCTCACCCAGACTTAGCTGACCTTCTACTGTGCAAACATCACCCCCAACTCCCATGTTTTCTGACCTCAACAAGGACACCGCCTACCTCATCTATGCCATCATCACGAGGATTTCCATGAATATTGGGTCCACCATCTACAAGAAGATTGAGGAGTTCGTGCTCTTGGCCAACCCTAGAAACACTAAACACAAAGGCTCTTTGGGATTCCTTTCTTTCATCACTAGCCTTTGCAGGTCTAGGGGAGTCCAGGTTAACCGCCCTCATGCACCTCCTTATGATACCATCCGGCAGCCCATCAACCAATTATTTATTTTGGATAACTACACGCTAGCAACCCCCATGGTTGTGGATGATGCTCCTCTAGCAGGGCCTGCTACCATTGCTAACCCTCTACTAGCACAATATCAAACAGTCCACGAGGCCAAGATGAGGGAAATGCATGTAGCTATCGCAACCAACAACTGTGCCATTAGCATAATTATCGACCCATTAAGAGGTTTCAACCTCCATAGCACTACTGGAGCTTAAGAGCCTTATCACTACCCTAGCCAGGAGGAGTACACAACCAATGTTGCAAGGCCAACCAACTTTGGGAATCAACCAGCCGCTACCCAAGGAGGGGGGCATGAGGTTGCACAAGAGAGCAAAAGTAAAGACCAGATGGAGGTAGACTCTTCCTTAGATGAGGCTGAGTCCTAGGGGAGTATTTTTATTCCTTTTTCTTTTCATTGCTTTTAGTTCTTTTGATTTCTAGGATTTAGTTTTGATAATTTATATAAAAAAAAAAAGAGTAGGAAGTGTTGAACATGTAATTGCAAGCTAACACCTCTCACATGGTATGATAAAAATTTTGGTTTGTTTTCAAAAACCATGGTTGCACTCTAAAAAAGAAAATGAGAGAAATTGTATGTCATTGCATGGTTTTGAAAGGATTAATGGGTTTGGCATGATGAATAAAAGCAAATTGAGTTCTTTGTAGCTTAGTTGGTAAGATGAGTAAACCATATTGCCTGATAATGGAGTGTCAAGCCTAATTCACACATAATTGATTTTGATTCAATCTCATGTTTGATATGTTTGTAAAGAAATGATCAAGGCCATGTTTGTCTACTAGCCACTAAGCCAAATAGCCAACCTAGCACTTTTTTTACCCTTGTCACCCATTTTGAGCCTAAGTATCTTTTTTTGTTGATGAATCCTGAGCCTAAAAGAAAAATCATTACTACCCTTGACTTTAGGGAAAAGGAGATAAAATGTCTTAGAATACTGCAAGATTCTAAGTTTGGAGTGAGCAATCTATACCCACCAAGGGAAAACCAAGTCCAGTATCTATAGTGGTTAAGAAAACAAAAGATATATGCCTTTACAAAAAAAAGTATCAAGGGAAGCTTAATTGTTCTTAATTATTAAAGTTGGGATACCTAGGACTAGTTTGAATGAGAAGCAAGAGTGACAATGTTTTGAAAGACAAATTTTTTCTTCTCTCTAGGTCATTTTGAATATATAAAAAAAACCAAGTTATTTGTAGCCTAGCCAGAATACAAGTCAAGAAAGTCCTTCGTGATCTTTGCATGTTTTTGTGAGAATTGAATATTGAGATGAAAATTATAATTAAACTATGTTGTTGTTCTAGGTTATGAAATAAGTTATACACTTAGCTGAGCTAAATATGATCTTGTGAGAGAAACACTTTAGTGAGGACAAGTTACTGCATAAATTTTGAATTTCCATTCTTGTTAGTTTTCTTGTAATCCCTTGCATGATACACAAATGTTTTGAAATTAGGAAGTGGGCACCGTGCTAATTGAGGCAGTACATGAGGAAATTGGATTTGATTGAAAGATGTATGAGTGAGGGGTGTTGCACAACCAAAAATGTGTTTAGTACAAACTCTTAGTAGGAAGTAGTTGTTGCTTGAGGATAAACAAGGTTCTAAGTTTGGAGTGTTTTGATAATTGCTAAATATGTTTTTAATTTCACACATGATTTGAGGTGATTATCGAGCATTTTTTATACGTTTAGCCTTGTTTAAACTCAAAGTTAAGATAAATTAGGAATTAGCAATTAGAATCTTTGGACTGCTAGTTTTTAGGACTTTTTGATGTTTTTCCAGAGTTTTACAAGGAATTAAATCAAAAAATGAAGTTAGGATTCCCTAGCTTAGGCATGGCTTGTTGTGCACTTAAGCGATGAGAGGTAGTAACTGTTGAAGGAGTCATTGACATGCCTTGCTGAATCATAACACTTGAGCAAGGGAAACGATCAATGATGAAATCAAGCTCACTTAAGCATGGCATGCTATGCAGTTAAGTGAGCCAACTCAATGAGAAGCCTTGGATTCACTAGAGGCCCTCGCTTAAGCTCAAGTCTCAAGGTGCTTAAGCGGGGCAATCAAAAAAGGTCATGAAGACTCCGCTTAAGCTCAATATTCTATGCACTTAAGTGAGGAGAGGCAAAGGCTGTAATTTCTAAGATTTGAATGCCTCACTCAAGCCAGATGTTACTCACACTTAAGCGAGGAGATCACAACAAGCCCAAGCCCATATCAAAATATAAAAGACCTGAGGCCTAATTGAAAAGACAGTTTGGTGTGATTCAGACAACAATCGTATGAAATAGAGAGAAATATTCTTGGGGCTTTTAGTTTTGATTCATTACACATCTGTATGATTGATCTTGGGAATTGTAATTAAGCTTTAAGCAGCTAATCTCCTCATTTGACAAGGTTGGAAAGGCTAAACCTAATTTCATGTAATACACTTTATTAATACAATTATTCAGATTTATTCTTATCTTAATGCTTTTTTAAACTTATTATTTGATCTTAGGAATTAATAGTTTAGTCAATAGAAATTGTTTGATTCCCAAACTGAGAAGAGTACCTAATTGGGATTGATTCTAGACATAGGTCAATACCAATTAGGCTTTGTTAATTCTTAAACATTAATGATGGTTGCTTAGGTTGATTTGCCAATACATTGAGAATTAATTTAAATAACTTAAACTCTTACAAGTAAGACATTAGGGTAGAATATAACTGTGAATTGGAGATAAATTGCATGAGTAACTGAATTGATTAAGATTATAGAATTGAAAAAGGGGGAAACCAAATTCAACCTTGACTGTTCAAACTATCAATTCTCACAACAATATTGTGATTGATCTTCAACTAGTTTCTTTTATTTGCTTTTCAATCTTACGTTATTCTTTTACGCATTCAACTATAATCAATTGAGACATACTTTTATAACCTTAGTTCCTTAATCTTAATTGCTCAAATATTTGCTAGTCCTTTGGGAGACAATTTAGACGCAAGTCCTATTACTATTTTGAAACTTGGTTACACTTGATCACACAAAAAATCCCTAACAAGTTTATGGCATCGTTGCCAGGGACCAGTTTATTATTAATTAAACCAATTTTCAATACATTGTTTATTATTAATGTATTTTTAAAAATAATTTAGTTATCTTTTTAAAATATGTTTGTTAAGATAAATATTATCTTTGAAATAGATTGATAATAGTATTTTAAAATATATTTTATTAATATTTTCTTTCAAAGAACAAGAATGATTAGGATCATTCATTCTCCATTACTTGTAATTATCCATCACTCTGTTAAAAATAATTCATTTTTGTCGTTTAGATAATGAAGGATGAAACCATGGTTTTGGTGATTTGTTGGTTTTGGTATTTATAGAATAAGAGTTGTAGTAACACTTGGCTTATTCAGAAAAAGGAAGGATTAGTCTTGGAAAAAAAATAAAAATTTAAGAAAATTTTGATAGTGTATTTAAAGACAATTTAAGACTTGCCTAATCGGCTTCCTTGTGCAATACAAGTGACTGATAACTAATTCAATAGTAAGTTGAAAATTTGTCGCCTGATTGTCTCTGAATAATTAATGATTGAAAATGGGATACATATTGGTGTTTCCACCTCTCCAAATATCTAATAACTATACCCTGTTGTTAATGGGATTTTCCTTGCTAATTATGGTATAATCATGGTATAAGTGTTTCTGGATGTGCTTAATCGTAAGGGTTCTCAATAGTACAATAGTTGACCTGCTAAAGGGGGAAAGGTCATACTTTTTGTGCCCTTTTATTAGGAATTCAATTAATTATGCTATAGAAATATTTCAATTATTTTTTTCCTTTTGGCATTAGAATTTAGAAAATTTTAGGTGAATTAGGTCTTAGGAGTTGACTAGCTAAGGTCATGATAGATCCTAAGACTCAATAAATACTTATAAATAGGGATGAAAATAGGTCAGACAATTCATTAAGGATCTATCAAAGGTCTGACCTGACATGTTATTAAAAAAGTTAGGCCTAGTCCTTTTAAAAAGCTTTTTAATTAAAAAGCAAGCTTTAGGCTTAAAAAAAATGTCCATTAAGCCTAATAGACTTACTTGTTTATATAATATATATATATATATATATATATATATATATATATATATATATATATAATATTTACATTTAATATATATAATTAATTATTATAATAATAAGTTTTATAATAAAAATAATATGTAATGAACAAGATTCGTTGGCCTTTTTTAGACATGTTGACCTAGTTAGGCCTGTAAACCTATCGGTTGGTTTATAGGCCCTTTTGTAAAACAAGCCACATAAATAGACGTTCAAGTTAGATTAGGCTTTTACATAGGTCAAATTAAGGTTTAAAAAAATATTTGTTACAAGTAAATTTGTCAAGCTCAGGATCACTAATAGTAGCGTAGGTCAGTCTTAGGCTCGCAAAGTCTAGCTTGTTTCTTCCCTTACTTATAGAGGTACTTATACATTATCACTAACAACATCTTCACATTGACAGTAAGAATCCAATCCATGTCCTTATGAGATCTAATTTGGTCTTTACTAACTGGATCAATTTTTATTGATAATTATTATTTTTATTTACAACACAAAATTAAATGCCCACAAAAGAGAGCCTTTAATATAATAATTTTAAACATTTCTCTCGAGTGTTATCTATGCATCTAACCCTCATATAAAAAGATAAGAAAAGAGATGATTAGGAATCTTTCCTCTCATCTTTGATTTGGTAGCCCCTTTCCATTCATACTCTCTTTCCCTAGGAGTTATACAAGTATAAGGAGGACGATTGGGATGGAAATCTCACATTTCCTCTAGTATCTATGTAGTTCTTTTTTCCTTCTCCTTTTATTGTTATATTCTATTTTTCTATATGTATAGCTAAATCTCTCTTTGTTGGGGTTAGGTGAATAATTATCTATCCCTTGAATTTTTAAATTGCAATATGAGAAGTGCTACCAATATACTTTTTAATTTATATACTTGCAACAACTCAGTACAATTATCAGGGTCTCATCTTTATTTTAATATGTATGCTTTTTAGTAGTAATGAGTAATTATGCGCTAAAAAATTCATACACTAGCACTTCAATGTTTGACTAGTCTTTGCTAGTAATATTTCTTTTGTTTTAAGAAAATAAATTATTAATGTAGATATTGCAAAATTGTATCAACATTGTAATATATTATATTAACAAACAATTTTATTAATACAGAATATTTATATATATTATCAATACATCATGTGCAAATATAATGTATTATGTTGTTAGTATAGACTCATAATATTCGTGCTAAATTAAATTTCTAATAAACGAAATCTATATTGACAAAAACAATCTGAATGTTTGAAAGTTTGATTTTTTTAGTCAATGACTTTTTCTATATTGATAAAAAAAAAGGTCCAAAGAATAAATTTCTCTTTTTCTTTTTTTACATAAATTTTAAAAGGAGGAAATAATGCTTCAGTTTAAATAGGAAAGGAAAAACCTCTATACTCAAAGATCATTTTAAAAAAATTACATTTTTTTTACCTCAAGAAGGAGAGTAGAGACTCAATTTTGTGACATATTAAATTCGAAATCCTATCCTGATCCACTTGACCAATTTCTTAAAATTGAGTATTTTTTGTTTCGTCTACAAGTATAATTTGATAGATAATTTGGATACCCTCTTATCTATTTTAGAAAGGAAAATGTTTAATGTTACGAAATTACTTTGGTACGAAATACACGAATGATGTGGCAATGTGCTCCCTTAATCTTTTGTGTTTTAATTCAATTAAGGCAGATGTTAGGGAAAGGAATTTACTGTCGTTAGATTTTGTTGATCCGAAATCAGTGGTTCAAACTCTTCTTCCTTTTTTTTTTTTTAAATTTCCTTTTTCACTTATTTTCCAAATTTACCCTTTCTATCTTTTCTCTTTCTCTCCCTCTTTCCCTCTCCTTCTCAGTCCACCCTCTCCATCTCTACCGCAGGTGTTTTCTCTTTCCCTCTCACTTTTTTTCTGCTCTCGATGAAACTCTCACCCGCAGGTGTCCTCCCTTTTTCTGCTCTAATCCGCAGGAGTTCTCCCCTTTTCTTCTCAAATCCGCAGGTGTTCTCGATGAAACTCCTGTTACCATAAAGAGATCTCATCCGCTTCTACCGTCTCCTTTTTTCCCCCTAAAACCGTGCAGCGGCAGCTCAAGGATGTTGCCATCTGCGGCCGCCAAATTCGTGCGCGAGCAAGGGATTAGATCGGACCAAAAGGAGGAAAAAAGATAACGTGAATGTTGAGAAGAGGGGCGCCGCTGTGTGTGGCGGCGATGGGACACTGACGGTGGTGAGTTACCAAAAGCAGAAAGAGTTCTTGGGTGACAGTTGCATTGTTGTTCCGATCTTATTTTCTTTTGATTTTTCTTATTTTGTATTTTCTACTTTTTTTCCACTGTCATTTGTTTGTGGTGGGTTGCAGTGTTGTTTTTTGCAGTAGAAGGGTTATTGTTGTTTGCAGTGGAGGATTTGTTACTGTTGTTCATGGAGATGGTGATTGCATTGTTGTTGCAGGGTGGAGGGTTTGTTGTTTTGGAGATGGTGATTGCTTTGTTGTTGCAGAGTTTTGGCGGTGCCTACAGTGGAGGAAAAAGAAAGCTGAGTGTTGGTAATTGGTGGAGGCTTTTGTGGCTTGTTTCATACGGAGATGATAAAAGATAAAAAAGTGACAATGACGCTGCTGCAGCGTGAGAGGCGGCAATGTTTGAGATATACGAGGGAGGGGTCTATCATTTTTCAAAATTAAAATTAAAACTAAGTGCCTGTGGTAAAAAAGTAGTTCATGGCTTCACGCGTTCGTGCACTTTCGTACCATAAGTTTTCATAAAATATAGTACTGCTCTTTTAGAAATTTTAAAAGATGAAATGTAGTGAAGTTTATTTTCAATGGTGGTGAATTAATTTGAGGTTTTCATGACTATTTTTCCTCTCCCGTGTTAAATACTTTATCATTGATTGTAAGGAGGGATCACAATAGTTGGAGTATTCGTACATGTCCAATTGACTCTAATGTTGTTTTTTCAAACAGAGTTTGATACTGCCTTGTATAATTCCATACACACTTCTGTTTTAACGCTATATAACTTAGTACAACATCCAATCCACTTTAAAGTAGATTTGGAACAGTTTCAAATCTTCCCATAAAACAAATCTATGTATTGTCTCAAACATTGAAATTTACAGTTAAAACAATAAATATGTTCTTTAAATTACAAGACCCCATAATAATTTATTAATAAAACAACAAGCTATCAATTTTTACCAAGAAACATAGATTTCAATTGATATCCATGTCCAATTCCAAGTTCATGATTCATCATGATTTCAAGATTATATGCAAGTAGCTGTCAACTCATTAAATAACCTAATCACTTATCTTTTTGCAGTTGTTGTTTAATGAAGATATCCAACGATGATAGCAATTTGAACACCTCATATGTTGGATTCATGCTGGAAATTATCACAACAATTAATTAAAGCATCACGGCACATGTTTAAATAAAACAGAGCATCTCAAATTTCTTGGCCACTTGGATGGCCCCTTGGCAGTTTAATTTCACATCCAGTTCTTTAATTAATTAATTAAATTTATTGATTATATTTCAACGCGCACACATTTATCTCATATTCTTTATCCATAACTATATCCTCAATCAGAGTTCCTATCAACTTATCTCCACTCAATTCTCAGATTAAAAAAAATTAAATTGTATACAAAGAAAAAAAAACAACACTGAACGAACACTTTCAAAACAGCTAAACAAAAACTCCAAATTCCATAAGCCTATTTTGGCTTCAACATACTTCCCTTTTATTTTCCAATTTCCATTTTTCATCATCATCATCATCCATATTATTATTTCGTCCTGTTATTGGTCACCTGAAAAGTGAAGACTGAAAAACCTCCCCGGAATCACGTACAGAAAAACCATTATATCATTTGGGCCAACCACCGAAACACTCAAACACAGCCTAAAAAAGAGACCCCACTCCCCGAACGTTTGACCTTTGACTGACACAAAACGACGCCCACACCCCATGGTACTATTGTCGTGCAATCACCCACCCACCTTCCCCGTCGTTTCATCACCGACTTATAATTTTTTTTTCACTCCCTCCCTCCTCCCAGTTTTCACTATCACTACTACTGTGCCGAAACTTCATGAACAAACTTATTCAAACGAATTGCGTTACGTATTGCATAAACTCCATGTCGTTTTCGAGCCCCGCCATGGTCGCCGGGGCCAAAACGACCTCCAAATCGACGCTGCCGTTTCCCTCTCTCCCCGGAAACGCGGAGATCTTTCCGTCGAACTTGTTCGCTTTCCCACTCCGAATCGCAACGGGTCTGCCCCAGCCGAAGTCGTTTTCGTACATGGGAAACCGCGGAGAGCTTCCCATGGTGATCATCGCGCCGTCAAAGTTTCCGAGAGGAAACAGCCTTGGCGCACTCTCCCAGTCCTCAATTCCGCGGCGCACCGTAGCGTCATCATGAGCGACGACGTTACGGTGCAGAAGATCTGCGCAGAAGCGCAGATCGCGCGAGAGAATGTCTCCGACGGTCGCGACCGTCGGGATGCTCTGAATCGCATTGCCGAAGTAGAACGCGTCCATCTTCGGCTCCAGACGGTGGCGGCAATTCACCGCCATCCGAAACGTCGACGTTTTGGCCGGGTCGTTGAATTTCCTCGCACGTGTCACCGCTCTCCAGAGCTGAGCAGATAACGACTGAAACGACGAGATCTCGTTTCTTCCGTTACCGTTAATCATTCCGTTACAGTTACCGTTACCGTTACCGTTAACGACTTTCCAACCGTCATTTACATGTTTTCCCATAACTTCCGTTAGTTCCTTGTTGTTGACAGTGTTGTTGGCTCGTTGTTTGAGTTTCTGAATGGCTTCGCGGGAGAAGTGGAAGACGCGTTCCCGGAGAGGCTCGTTGGCGTCGAAGGTGACGGTGGGGCCGCCGGAGGGGACGGGGAGGACGGCGGCGGAGTTGAAGACGGTTTCCCTCGTGAAGTCCGGCGCGCGGAGGAGTTTCTTGGCGGACCCGCCTTTGGTGACGGCGGCGAACGTGTTGAAGAAGTGCCAGAACGAGGTGCCGTCGGTGACGGAGTGGTTGACGGTGCAGCCGACGAAGACGCCGTCGGCGAGTTCCGTCACCTGGACGGCGGCGAGGGGGGTGTTGTGGCCGGCGTAGGAGATTGTCATGTCGTAAGCGAAAAACTCCTCCTTAAAGCAAGGGTGAACATCAACGAGAGACGGTGAAACGACGGCGTTCAGAGTCAGGTGTTTTGCTTTAGCATGGATAAAATCCACGCCAGCGTCGTTACAGACAATATTAACATAACCATGAGAATCTGTCTCTAACCTTCCCGCAAGAGCCGGAAAGTGAGAGAGCGCGATAGAAAGAGAGTGTTTAAAAGAGAGTATCATATCCTCGAAAGACGAGGGCGGAGCGGTTAGTAACACGCCCTTTTGGATGTAGTGACACGACAACATTGGAAGGTCAGAAACAGAGAGTCTCAAGGGTTTCATGTTTGATTTCTGGTCGGGGTGGATCACGCATTTGGAGACTATGGTGGTGGAAGAAGAAGGCATTTTGGTAAATTTTTCTTTATTTTTTTGTTTAGTGGGAATGAATCAATGCTTGGTTGTGAAGGGAGTGAAGTGGTGCAAGGGCTTTTATAGGGAAAGGAGTGGTGTGGCGTTTTCGTTTTTTCTTTTGGAATTCTTTTGCGTGAGAAGGTAGTCAAAAAAGATATTGGGGTGAATGTAGTGACGTGGCTCACTATGGCGCTTGGGGTGGACACGTGCACTTTTTTAGGCTGGGGTCTTCTACATTGGAAGAGAGCATGTTATTTTCGTAGTTTGAGCTTTTTTTTTCTTTTCATTTTGTAAGTTATTGAGTATGGCGTTTTACTGTTTTAAAAAGGTTTAATTGTTTTATATTTTGTTTTCTGTATAATATAAATATGAATGTGAATATTTTATTTGTCCTGAAAATACTGTATATCTATATATCTTATCATTTAAAAGTACTCTTATCATTTCTAATTGTATAATTAAATTTGTTATTTTTCGAAATATTTTGGACTAAAGGTACAATACTTTCGTCTGTCTCTTCTCCTATTGAACTACACATAACTTGGCTAATTTGATGTATATTTACCTTCTTCTTCTTCTTATTACTATTATTTCAACTAGACATAAATGCTATCTTTCGATGAACAGAGGTATGAACTGTTACTTTATAATGTTATAAAACATAGATTCTTTTTTTGGTAACATAAAACATAGATTCAACAAAACATAATTGAAATTGCTTATAGAAGAAGTCTGTCTGTTCTGCAATCGGAGATGTTGCCACATTGGATTTGTTGTAAAATCAGCATGAGGAGAAAAACATACATTAAAAAAAAAGTTTTATTTTGAAAATTGATGAAGAGACACATGAAGTTTGAAGACAACGGGAAAAGAACAGATAGATGCATATTCACTGATTCCCAAGTTGAACAAACTTCTGACTCTCTTTGCTCTCACCAAAACAAAAACCAAAGCTTGAAGAAACCCCAACCAATTGCAAGAGGGTTTAAGTAGAATTGTGTATGGTTTCTGAAAACCCAAGTCAATAGTTTTGATTCGTCTACCTCTATAGAGGCTAAGGCTGAGTATGCAACTAACAAAACTTCCAATTCTCTTATAATAACTAATAAAGGCAGGTAATGAGTGAATATTGGGGAGAAAAACGAAAACAAAACTTAAAAGAGATGTCTAAGAATATGTTACTTGGTTCTTAATTGAAATTTCTTTGATTTTTCTTTGTTTTAAATGGTTGACCGATTGCATGTTGAGTTTTTTTTTTTTTCCCGGTCTTCTTTCTTTCTTTCTTTGTTGTTAGCACCTATAGGTGCTTTTCAAATTGCTTCAAGGAGTAACACTCACTATATATATGTTTTAGTTTATTCAACCTCAGTCTTTAATTCTAACATCTAAAATAGTGTAGACTCCAATGAAAGAAAACTTCAATTCATATTTCCAATTAATGATACTACCATAAATTAATTTTTGTATATGAAACTTGACTAATTGGGTCCTTCATCGCTGTAAAGGAGACATTGAGAATGATTTAAACCTAAACTGATAAGTAAGAGTCATCATCAACAATAATGTTGATATCTCAGTCCATTATATTATAAATTTAGTAAAGTTAAGATCACTTAATTAAGCCTTAGGGTTATCAAATTTATTATTTTTCAAACAACTGATATTGAATAAACTGGCAGCAAAAATTGTTATATAAAATATATTTTAAAAGTAAGTTTTAAAGGAAAGAGGTTTTCTAGATGAATAAAACAAAATCATTTATTATAACAAAAAATAAAATCATTTAAAAGTATATATATATATATATATATATATATATATATATATTATTAGAAATTTTCGAGATTGATACTTAAAAGAACAAAATATGATATTTTCCCCCTTTCTGGTCATCAATATTCTAGTTATGGTAAGATTAATATAAAAATCAATATTGTGATCAACATGCACACGTATGACGTAACTACTGTACAAAAATTTGTTACTGCGCAACATGATTTTGGTTCTAAAATTAAGAGGGGACTTTGACAATCATATCTTTGAGAAACAAAAATGACAAGGCGAATAGAAACACTATAAGTTCCACCACATAAAAATGTAAAGACATGTGATAATTTCTGCTATTTCTAGAAACCCACGTTTTAACACTCATGCTAGTGAAGTTCGCCGAAGTATCTTGTTCTTTTAGCATAGTTACTAAAAGCCGCCCTATTTACTTTGTTCAAAAGCAGAAATATACAACATTTGCATATGATAAACGTGAAGGAAATGTTTTATGCTATGATTTCGAACTTTAATAGTAACTTTGATTTCAGCTGCAATATAATAATAGTATTAATAATAATAACAATCGTAAAAACCATCACTTTTGTCGTCCCATTCGGAAAACCATCAACCGAAAAAAGCATTAACATTTCTAAATTGCATGGTGCGAAGGTCTCTTTTAGTGTAATTATATTTATTAACGGCATATGAAACCAAGAAAATTCAACATATATATGAAAGACTTTTTCTTATATAAAACCTTCCTACGAGCCTTTGGAAATAAATCCTTCAACACTTGAGGGGTGTAGTGATACCCAGAGAGATAGAAAAGGAGAGATAAGTAATTAATACAATTAATAATCAATAATAGTATAATGTGATAATAAGTGAGAGAGAAAAAGAGTTGAGATATGTCAATATTGATGTGTATGTACAATTTGGATGTCCAAAAATTAGGACGCTGAGTTTTTTTTTCGGTCTTCAAAAAAATAAATTACATTAAGAATCACTTTTATAAATTGATATCTATAACAAGTTAACAACTGGAATTCGGACCTTTAATGGAATTATTACATATATTGTCAAATTCCACTGAACTTGAAAGCAAGTGCATAATTTTGTTACGTTGATAAAAAAAATTCCACAAAAAGTAAGTTGAAATTTTTTCAATCTAACATATTCTATCATTGTTTTTTTTTTTTTTTTTATCGGTTGAGAGAGAGAGAGAGAATGCAACATGGAGTTTGTATGATTATTAATTGCTGATCCATTGCCCTTCTGATTAAGTAACATCCTAAGGATATTTGTAAGACTGAGAACTGAGTTATCAATTATTTTTATTTGTGTGAAATTTTACAAAGTTACAAATTTTATTTAAATATATTGTTACTTTTTTTTTAATTATATCCGTGTTTTTATAATTATGTGATTTTTTTGTAAAATTAATTTATTTTATAAAATTTTAAATTCAGGAGCTGAAATAATATAATTTACTTTTTTTAAAAAAGTTATTGAATATCATTTTATATTGATATTGAGGATCCAACTACTGGAAGTGTGTGTGCGTGAGTGCAACTGAATTAATCTTTTAGTTGTGAAAATTTTCAAAATTAATTTACTTTATGAAAATTTTAAATTTAATATTTGAATTAATCAAAATTATTTTGATAAAAAGTTAATAGAAAAGTCATTTTATATTGATAAAATACTTGGATAAAAAGCAATTAATAAAAATTTGTCATTACACACGCGCACACACAGCACACACACACAAATTTTGATAAAACCAAGTTTAATTGTCCAATAAATATGTAAAATGAAGTTCTAAAACTTATTTCAAGCAATCACTTGGCATGAAAAAAATGTCAAAGACTTCTATACTGGTTTACTCAAACAAAATTACGTTCTACAAAAATCCAAGTATTGTTTAACACTAAGTCACTTTTGTTTTTTACAAATAGTAGTTTGAATGAATACAAGTATTCAATAACACTCAATGAGTGGATAATAATAAATCTCAAGTACAAATTAACTTTGCTTAACAAAGGATAAACAATAAAAGCATAAATGAATCGTCTAGTGATTTTCTGTTGAGTATTGCTTCCAAGATATACTCATTTTCTTTTTATATTTTCGTCTTTTTGCTTTTTGGATAAAGTTTTCCTTTTATAGACTTTAGTGGAAAATCTGTTATGGGATTAGTGTTGAGTCCTTGAAGTGACAGTTGTCTCACATTGGGAGATGAGGCTACATGGCATGCTCTGATTTAAGAGGAAAGGAACAAAGGTACAAACAACGACATGTGTTCCTTGTCTTGTATGAAAGCAACCTTTGCGGAATATTCTATGTAGACCTTCTATTCTCTTTTATTATGTCCTTTCTTTACATTCAAATATTAACAATTCAAATAAAAGAGAGACAAAATGAATTTTTATAAGTGATAACACATGTACTTCCCTTTTTTACTATCATAACCTTTTTGTACTATGTTGGTTGTGATGAAGGTATGTACAAGACTTATACCAACTAGATGCGAGTGTTGATCTTACTCAGTGTATAATAGTGGTTAATGTGACGAGTGGACACTCTTGATTTTATAGCTTGTTGGATGCTGGTTAATAACTAACAGAACAATTTCCTCTTTGAGTATGGACAAAATATGTAGTTAACGTTTAAGTCCTTTAAAAAAGTTGGTCTTGTCCACTTGTCAAAAACTCATTAATATATTAACAATTTATACTCTTTGTTAATCATCAAAATCTAAAGTAGGTGTGAGTGGTCGTCTAGACCTAAGATCATGAACCCTGAACAATCCTTCTAGGTTAAGTTTATGTTGGGTAATGTAGGCATCTCCACACCTCTTCACATGACCCACATATGTTCTTTCTAATATGGATCGTATTCCTTCTTTAGGCTCAAACATAAAAAAAGCCTGCTTATTCTTCCTTATATGCCCACCCTCTTTATCAGTATAAATCTTCACTACTAGTACTTTCCTCGCAATACTTTCAAATAAAGTCGCCGACTGGTTGTTGTTAACCCACCTCTTCCCATCTCATGGCCTCTTATAGGGAGCAATCCTTATTGGCCCTTATCTGTAGACTTAGGAGGCCCAAAATTTTTGGAGAATTTAGGGGGATTCACCATCAATTTATGGTCTGCAATTAATAAAGATTTTGTCAAGGATCAAAGCAAAGATGTGAGGGTCTCAAAGATCTTTAAACTGTGCAAAACCAAATTGTTCACCTCACGTGTCTCTCTTACCCGAAATGGTAACTTTGGAAATTCTTTCATACCTCTAGAACACCTCCCACATATCCCTCACCTTACACTCCCCAGGGAAGTTCGTGAAGAAGATAAAGGTCTAGCCATCTCTTTCCATAGGCCATCGCCACCTAGCCTCTGATTGCCCATCCTTCACTTGGTTTCTCTGGTGCCCCTTGACCTCGCTCCACCCATCCATCCCTTACCTTGAGAATTTGATGTTCTTAACCCAAACACAAGTTGCTTTTGCTTTTCTCATAGCACCTTTAATTCATCAGAACTTAATGAATGTAACTCTATTGGCAACGCACTCTGAGTTAATTTGTGGGGGCATGACTTGAGTTTAATTAAGTCATGTAAAATACATTTTAAAGGATGAGTGAGAATTTTTAAGTGTAACTAAGCCACAGATTGAGGATTAATCCTGTAGTCGACTCTAAGGACAAAAGCTTTGTGAAAATATCTCAAGATCTCATGAGAGAGTCAAAGGTCCTAATTATTGTGATTGAAAAATTTACTATTGATCAATCACAAGGATACAAAGTAGAAGTGTTGATAACCATGAATTTAATTTTCAATATTGGAATACAAATTGGTGAAAGTGACCACATGTATGATAATGCAATAATCTTCATTTAAATTGAAGAAAGCAACATTAGCATAAAAGCACTAATATGGTTGAGTTTATGAATTCAGGGGGATAAAACAAAAGTCTTTTACAAATAACAATAGATAGTGTATTTAATATATTATATTAAAAAGTATATTACTAGTTGTTGTGCATATGAGGGGTAAAACTGAGGAGATTTATACCAATGAGTCCTGAGCAACCATACATAACTGAACTTGACATCACACATTAAAGTTAAGGTTTATGAGTATTTCCTTCACTTATATGTTATTCAACTTTCTCATTTCTACCTAATGTAAGACTTCACCTCATACCAGTAATCCAACAATGTCCCCCTCAAGTGCCCTTCAAGTGTGAGTCTCCCCCAAGCAGAAGTTATTTTCAATTCACGAGTATCTAATGCACTCTCCACTATTTCATGGCCATGGGACATGCTGCCTAACCTCCATCCCCAGAAAGACCTTTTATACAAGAGATTCTCATGGCTAGGATCCATCACCAACTCCATTGAATTCATTCGTTTCGGTCACTTGGATGAACCATTGGCTTTGATACCAATAGGCCTCAAGTACAACACACATAAACAAATTAATACCACACTTTAAATTAAAATTTTAAAACTCATGTTTATGAGTTTTTTTTTTACTTTGCTCACCTTTCTTATTTTTACCGAATGTGATATTTTACTTCAAACTTGTACTCCAACACTAAGCTTTTTCTAATAAATTATTATAAATGATGGAAAAGAGTATTTGAAAGATTAAATGTCGACATTGTGAAAATAATAATCAAAGAACAAAACAATTTCTCATTTATCACAAAGAAAAATGAGTAATGAGTTTTATAAGTGTTAAAAAATACCAATCATTATGTAACTAATGACTGATTTTTAAAAACTGGCGTCAACATGTAATTTAGTTCACAATCAATTAAAAAATACGAAGCATTAAATCGTTAGGTGTAGTAACTTTCAATCATTTAATATCTTTAGCAATAATATTACCGATATGTAGCCCTATTCGTCATAATATGTAGCCATATTCGATAATTTATTTTTAAAAATACAAACAATAATATTAAATTTACATATTGGAATATATGCTGGTACTGTAACAACCAGACACTGTAGAGTGTGCATGCATCTGCACTAGCTTGCCCGTTGACAATATACTTTAAAAACAAGAGAGGGCCATGCTTATCATATTTAGATTTTGCACTCACCAATTACATACGTCATCCCGATTAAGTACTTTTATTAATTTATAGCCGCATTATGTAGTTTTCGACAACAAAGCTTGGTGAATCTATTCGTTGTCTCTAGGTAGAAGAAGAATCTATTCATTCTTAACAAATCATATAGTCCTTTTCGGTCAGAAAAGACAAGAATATTTGCTGATGATTATTTGTTTTAATTTATCTCTTTTACTCTTCCCTTGCTTATAGTTATCATCAATAAGAATTATGTTGATTAAAGAAGTTGTTTAATTATTATTTTGTGATGTTAGTACCATATATATTTTATTTATCATATTTATGGATTTCATCTCAATAACACTTTCTCTAATTCAATCCTCTCAATAACACTTTCTCTAATTCAATCCATTTTTGCTTTGAAAATTCCTTTCAAAAGCCAAAAAAAATAAATTATTTTCACCTTACTGAATTACCCATTAGCTACAATGAAATCTTTTCTTTTCAAAAATTAAAATCGCCATAACAAATTCACAATTTGTTACAACTAATGCTTCTAAAAGTTATTTGATGATTCCTTTTATGCTATATCTAGATACAATAACTCAATACTTACTGTTTCTTTCAATACATTTTCCTTTTATATATATGTCTAAAGCACAACAGGATTCTCACTGGATAAAAAATTCTCCCTTAACATGCCATTGTTAGACGATGATGGTTTCCTTTTTCATAAACCCTATATATAAAGTTTCAAGTAAATTTCATAAGTATTTGAGTAAATTACATAAACCTTCCTTGAGGTTTGATGAAATTACATATGTTATCCCCTTCATTTCTAACACCTACAAAACCCTTTAAATGTTCGTTAAATGTTATACTAACCTCCCCTCACTAGTTAATACCGTTTAATATTTTGACAGAAAGGAATCATGTGCATCTCACAGGACTTTTAACGAATTTCATTTCCTAAAATACATTCTCCTTCAATTTTTTTTTAAGATCATGGTACCAATTCTTTTCACGCTTGAACCAAGGCCAAACAATCTGGTTGCTTCATTTCTTAAGTCCAGGACCTAGATTCCAATTCTCAAGTTTCTCCCTTTGAAAACCAAGTAACCTAATGCAACTTGATTTGAAATTGAACAGTAAATAACAGCTCAATTCTTATAGTTCAAATCCTTTATGAATACGCTCTGAAACCAATCAAAGTTCATTATTTCAACATCATTTTGATTTAGGTAGAGAAAATCATTGAGTGAATCCCTCTGTAGTTCAGCAAACACAACCTAACATTAAAAAGTAAAATGCGTACGTTAATTTAAATAGAACCCGGTAATTAGAAATAATTCAAAACATAAATCCAGAAAATAAACAAAACAAACTTTCTATAGAGAATAACAAACACGGGAATAAGCGGGAATAAGAAAGGTAGAATATAGTTGGATGGGGTATTAGATAAATTTTCATTTTTTTTTCTAGAATCCCTATTATTGTTCAAAAGCAAAAATGAAAACTAGTGAAAGAACATGATGAATTTGGATTCAAACCCCCTTCGCTTCTGATGCAGGTGGATCCCCTTCACTATGAACCTCCTCTAATTCATCGTGTTCCCCGTCATTATGTTGTTCAATGACAACATGACAAACACAGGCATCCCCTTCCCATCACCCCTCTCCTTCCCTCCCACGCTGCGCTCCTTTGCCTTCCCTCCCACGCCATGCTCCTTTGCCTTCTTCGCGAACACCTGACGTATCCGACTGCATCGCTCCCAACACTAGCGACCTGCATGGACTTTGCGACTACAACGGTCTATCTGTGTCGTCCTTCCTCATCCCCTTGCTCTTCCACACTACAACAACACTCAATAGCATTTTCCACACCTTGTCCTTCAAAGGTAAAGAAAAAGTAAGGATGTTAATTGAGAAGGGCATGATGGGAAATAACATATCTTTTTAATTTTTTTTTAATTTTATTAATTTTTACCACTTAATAATTTTGACAGAAGAGGATAAAAGTAATAAGCAAAAATGAAGGCGTGACTTATGTAATTTTATCTAACCTTAAAGGAGATTTGTGTAATTTAGTTGAAGTATTTATATTATTCCTAATTTCTAAAAGTATTTGTAATATTTATTAAATTTTATTGAATCTTAATTCACTTTTTTGATTTCTTATGATGTTTATTATTCAATTTTCTAAATTGACTCATTAAATGTTCATTAATTGAATATTCATCACACTACATGTCATCCATAACAATACACTTTTTTATTATTGTCAACTATTTCATCCATTTCTTTTTACATGTCTTTTAAAGTTCCTATATAAATATTAAGAAATTTAATAAAATTTCTTATTCTAATAAAATAGTTGTAGAGTTTATTATTTTATCTTTTTTCATTTCTACCCCACAATAAATGCATATATGTAAATTAATTAAATATTATGGAAAAAAATAAGAATATAATTGACAAAAAAAAATTAATGTGATTTTAAATGACTAATATTTTTTTCTTTCAAAATTCTGACAATTAAAAAGAAATGAAATGGAGGAAGTAAATGTTTAAATTGCCATAAATTTAGATAACGCTAACATTAAATAAAGGTTTAAATAATGTGACTCCGATAGTTGTACTTATTTTCCAACTTGGTACTTAGAGTTTAAAACATGTCAATTTGGTTCTTGTAATTATTATTTTTTTCAATTTGATTTTCGTCATGAAATCACCGTTAACGCGGTTCGATTGATCAATGGCATGGGTTTTCAATGTGGAGTTTTGTAGATGTTGCTTTCCATGCATGGCACTTGAGTTTCAAAGGGGCGTGCATTTGTGAAGTTTCGAAAGACGTTTAGAGAATAAACCCTAGAAGGTGTGGATATTCACCTGCAACCCGTGAGCAGCATTGGCGCAGTTGTGGTTCTTATCTTCGCGATGAAAATTGCTCTGGGAGGTGGATTGCAATTGCAGAAGGTTAGGTCAACGAATAGTGGAATAATTAATATGTCATCAAGGGCAAAGGATGGAAAGTCAATGAGCAGTAATATGGGGTTGAACACACGACGCTAATTAAGGTGATTGGCAGCGAGGAGCAAATTGGACAGAAAAACATAACTATAAGAATCAAATTGACATATTTTAAACAATAGGTACCAAATTAAAATGTAAGTATAATTATAAGAACTAAAAAATATTTAAACCTTTAAATTAGTTATAGGGATCGGTCAAGTTGATGCTACATACCACCAAGCATAAAAACTAGGTGAATGTTGTATTTAGCATACTTAAGGCCGATAAAATAACTTTAGCTTAAAATCAATATATAAAAGCGCGATGTTAAACCATACATCCACATTGTATTTGCAATCTAGCAACAGCGTCGATTAAGGTAACCCTATGTTATCATAAATAGGGTCAGCGTCATGATTGAAACTAAATTTTATGACTA
Source organism: Glycine max (assembly GCF_000004515.6). Classification (NCBI taxonomy): domain Eukaryota; kingdom Viridiplantae; phylum Streptophyta; class Magnoliopsida; order Fabales; family Fabaceae; genus Glycine; species Glycine max. The sequence goes on along the minus strand of NC_016088.4, from coordinate 39,127,413 downwards.
ATTTCTTGACCTCTTAAGGCATGATCCTCAAATTACATTAACTGACTTTAGAAGCAATCGTGAATATTGTATCGACTGTTAGGAAAGTGGGAGAGAACAAAAAAAAAAAAAACAACAAAAATGAACGGTTGTGAATAGGAGTTTGTGAATTTTATTTTATTTCTATATATCATATATCATTGCTATACAATGAATGGTTGTCATGTATGCGTGGGTATTATCCATGTTTTATGTCCAAGTTGGACTCAAAGAGTTAGACAAAACAAAGCGCCATCATAAGAGAAAGTGAAAATGCTTTCGGATTATAAATGGAAAGTTCAGTTAGCAAATATTTTGATAAAAATTTGTTGCTTTTTTAATTGTTTTTCATTTCTTATTAGAATGCTAAGGACACTAAGACAAAAAGTACTACCACTGAAAGAATATCTACACCGCATTCGTGTTGTCGTTGGTATATGCGGGCGTTGAAAAGGTGCTGAAACCCACTAAGCGTGGTCTTAGTGGTTTCTCTTTCTCTTTTGGTAATAAAAACTTAGTAATTGGAGTACTTATCATTAATGGTCCATGGGGCATGAATCTAATCATTTAGAAAAAAAAAAAAAAACTGGTAGAAAATGCAACACTGATGGCTGCAGCGTCGTTCTCCGATTCTAAATTGTTAAGGTGTTTTTTTTTAGTTCATGCTCCTTTCAACAATGGTAGCTTTGTTTGACTATTTGACCCACACTAATTTTTGTCGTTACTTTGTTTCTTTTGAACTTGAAGAAGTATAGGCTATAGCTAAGTGCCACTTGAATCTTTTGCTGACTAGGGATCTCGATCAGAGAATTTATCAACGTGTGCCCGTCAAACTTTGTTTAAGAGTATATGTCACTTGGCCTAAAAATCATTATCTAACAGGAACTATCCTACCACTTTTGACAACATAGTTTAAGCTTTCTTTATAAATCCAATATCTGTTAGTTGAAAAAGAATTAGAATAGTAAACGTACTAGGGGTGACTAATTAAACCGATAAATTATCGATGCTTCGTATTAGGTTCCAGGGGTATTTTTTCATTTATAATTTAAAATATCATTATAATCATATCAATACAAAAAAAAAAAAGCTACTCAAACTTTTTTTTAATACAAGTTACTCCAACTTGGTTAACAGAATATCTAGGTTTCAGGAGTATTAAATGTTAAATTTGCCTATATTGTTATGATGTCTTAATGATCAAGTTGACAATCATGTTCATGTCATCTACTAGTTTAATGTGACATTAAAATATAATTTTTTTAAACTATGTTTTTACTCAATCATTTTTTCTCAACATTTATTTTTAGCCCTTCAATAATTTTTTACCAATGTTAGTCCCTCATCTTTTACAAAAATTGTTTTTAATCATTCATTGGTCATTTAATTATGTTCGTTATTGTTTTAATTTCTTTCATTTAATATCATTGTTAAATGATGATATGATAGTCACACAATTTTTCATATGGGCTACTTACTAGTTTTGTGTAACAGTCACATGCATGTTGTTAGTTTAAGATATTTTTTTAACAATTTTAAGGAACTACAAATTTTCTAGAAGTGTAACACTGCCAAAAAAAAGATCTGAAAATATATATAAAAAAAAAGAAGAAATGTAATAAGCAAAATCAACAACAGTCAATACACAAATCAACAACCCACTAAAACATGATCCAAAGCACAAAATCAACAACTCATGATTCACTGAATCCTTGAATCAAAATCACAAGAGAATCAAAATCAAAACTATAAGCACTAAAACAAGAGAATCTCCAATGTTTGAACTCTTTCAAACCATAATTCCCTCAAACAAACACTAAGTGATAACATCGTGTACAAAGGAAAGGACGAACACAAAGTGATGACAGGGACATGAGAGTGAGGCGGTGACATGTTTTGATGTCACGAGAATTCTCATTAGTGAGTGGTTGATTTGTGTATTATGTTTTGTTGATTTTACTTACTAAATTTATTATATTATTTGTTTCAAATTTTCAAATCCTTCTATGACAGTTTTACATTGTATATAATGTGTAGTATCTTAGAATTACTAGAAAACATCTCAAACCAACTTTTTATGTTAGAACCAAAGACATTGAATGATATCTAGCTCCTAAAAAATCTATGATTTTGATGATGATAATTATATTAAAATCATGAATGGAATAATGGATTTCATTAAGCATTACAAGTAACACACCGTCCAAATCAAAATTTGGAATTGAATTCCTAAGCTTTATGCTTTATGTTTATGCTATCCTTAAGTGTCAGCGTCCAATGGGTTGGAAACTATCAAGTGTAATATTTGTGAAAATCAGTATGCAATATAGTGAGACCATTTGAGCGTCCAATTGGAGCTAATTAACGTGCAAAAGAAATTTCAATCTAAGTGAGCTTTTGGTTTGCTTCTATTTGGTCTCTTTGGTCAAATAAAAATTGCATTATTTGTAAAATTGAGGAACTTGACTTTGAGTATGTTATGGACTTAATAAAATTTAGATCATGGACATGGTTGATCAATAAGTTGAAGGGCTTCTCATTTTCCTTATTTTTTTGAATGGTCAGTGAACCCTTTCATGTGCTTAATTAAAGGGTATAGCTAGGTTATTGTACCTTGCGGCAGGATGCATAGTAGGGCAGATTGGATGTTTGAAATGTTGGAATGACTGTTTCTCCTTGTATTGTTTTGAGGCTGGCAGGTCGATGTATTTTGCAAAAGGGTTGGGGTATCCCTTGTAATATAATATTTTCTTTAGCTAATAAAAAAAAAGATTATGATGATGGAGAAGACAATGATGACTTAACTTCTAGAGAAGATGATGAGCTTGCACTCATCTTGAGACAATTCAAAGAACGATGTTCAGAAGAAAGAATAATAGAGGAAGAAGGAACTTTGAATTCCAAAAGGACCCTCAGAAGTATAGGAAATACTCAAATAAGGAACCAGGCAAATTGCTGAGTTCAATATCTTCAAAGTTTAGGGTATTCAAATTTAGTTTATCCAATTTCAATCTCAAACAAAACTCACTATTTCAAATATTGATCTTAACAGTATTTCTCGAGTTAATAATGATATTGCATTTCATGACAGTCATTGACAAATTGAAATGCATCAAATTATATAGAGCATTTTGAATACATAGAAAACTTTTAGGTTGACTGCAATAGTTATTAGTATTATTTTTAGTCTAAATTTCGAAACCCAAATATAAGTTTTTGTAATCGAACCAAATAATTAATATAGGATTTGGACACCGCACCTATTAATAATATTAGTTTTATTCTCTCCTTTTATTAAATATTTATTTTTTCTGTTGGCTTAGAAAAAACTCTTTTCCGCAATAATTTGTATTTTTTAAAATAATTTAGTAAAACAGAGTTAAATTGAATTTTTTTCCCTTGAAGTAGATAGCTTTAACTTTATTCTTTTATAAATTGGCATGCTGCACAGAAGGTTTGTTGCACGTGTTTTTAGCATAAAAATATATAACATAATGATGCAGGCAATAATTCTTAAGCTTTGTGGAGATTAGGGAGCAACGGGACCCTTTTAATTTGTATAATTTATTGTTTGGAAAAAGAAAAAACGACAATAATAATATATTGTTTAATGTATTTGATCCAGCTTGCTTCTGTTCTTCTTGGTGATCTGTATTTTGTACAGAGATGATCCATATTATATCATACTCTATATATTTTTCTATGATCCTTGTTTTAATGTGACTGAAAGAGAATAATTGAGTGGAAAAGAAAAACAAAAGCATTGAATTTTAGTCACTTTTACTGAGAAAACGTTTTGAAATAGCTGCCATATATGGTCTCCATAATTGTGCTTCTGTATTTTTCTTCTTCAATCATTATCACCAAATCATTATTTGGTATCTAGGTACTCTAGAACGGAGGAATCGTTAGATATACGTGATTTTCTATCAATAGGTCTCATTACGCATCATTTCTTTATAATACCTTTATACATTAATTTTGTATTTGAAATTAACTTTTGCGAATTATGGCATGCATGTCTGTGGATCCCTTGTCATTTGTCTTTAGTGAAAAAAAAGAGTCAAACATAAAGAAATAATTGAATATGACGACAAGTATCAAGATTTCTTATTATGTATAGCATCAAAATTTCCAGAACCTAGGGCTGTGACATTTGTGGGTGATGTGTATTGATACCTTCCTAACGTTCACCGGGTACAGAAATGCATGAAGCTAGATTGAGATGACAGCCATATTCTAGCATGTGCCAGTTAGATTCAATGGCTTAGACTAAAATACAGAGTCCAGCTCATCGTTACGTTATTCATATTTTTGGTGAAAGACAAGCAGACACAACCTCATGGTGACCTTAATAGCTCAATATAGCTTGGTGATGGGACATTGCACAACCCCATTTTCTTCAATATGCCTCTTTTTTTTTTTCGTGATACACATCATTCGATATATATATATATATATATATATATATATATATATATATATATATATATATATATATATATATATATATATATATATATATATATATATATATATATATTATAGGAATTTTATAATTCCTAATTAATTAATATGGTCTACATATTATATTATAACATTTATATTAGTTATTTACATTTAAATGGGTTCAATATAAAGTGATCTATTGAAATGAGCTCATTAGACTGTCAACAGATATTGATATGGGTTTAATGAGCAGAAACCAGTTTGGTCCATTAGGGAATAATGAAAACCCTAATAGATTTAAAATATAAGGCATGGTTATGGTCCCCAATATACCAAATCAACAAACAATTTCTCCTCCTCCATCTAAAAAGAAAACGAAGGTCCCATAAGGAAGAAGATGATTTGGTTGAGGAAGGTAATTAAATCAATTGTTCGTGACCACTGTCAGATTTCACTGTGTGTTATTCAACCTCTATGGATCCAGGTATTCCTTAAAACCTCTTGATAATGTGACGTAATGTGTTTTGGTGCTCATTTAGTATTGTATATGGTTTATTGAAAATTCCCAACAATATATATATATATATATATATATATATATATATATATATATATATATTTAAAATTAAAATAATGCACTTTTCAGAAAGTATTTCAATTAATTAGAGAACTCAAAGCATCATAAAGGTATTATTATTTTTTGTATATTCTAATTTATATAACTTTTAATTTAGAATTCAATTGTTTTAGTAAGCTGATATTTGAAAATTTTAAATAATATAATTTTTTATTAAAATGTTAAATTTATGTCTAATAGAAATAACTATAGTCACCTAATAAATTTAACTCAGTTGGCAACACTGAATTTATGTGAGATGATTTAGTTTAATTCCCGTAAAATACTCATAGAATATATTCTTGGAGATAAGCAATAAAATTTTAAGTGTAATTAAGTTTTAAATCAAAAATTAGTTTCATAATCAATCTAAAAGATCAAACTTTATAAAAATATCTTGGGATTCCATAAAAAAGACAAACATCCTAATTACTATCATTGAAAAAAATAATAATCAGTCGATAATATGTGATTTGTGATCTCAGTTGAGAGCTCAATATAATTGTTAGATTTAATACGAATATGCATGATAATAAAACATTTTTTTTAATTTTTATGTATTCCCAGTATAAAAAAAATTACATTACCGGTCAATCAAAATTTTATTAAAGTATAATTTTTAAAATAATTAAAAATCACAAATTTACCATGCATACATGATAATCTTTTATTAGTTAATGGTGTAAAAAACTTTATGCTGGTAGTATATACATTCTTTACTCATAAAATAATGATGAATATAATTAATGAATAAAGTAACAATAATTGATATGTGGTATATTATTATAAGTATTTTTTTAATGACTTTCGGTACAAAATTTTTAAAAAATAGTGACGTTTTGTAAGAGATAAGATGTTAAAAAAAAAATTAAGCATGCGGATAAAAGATAAAAGGAATATAGTTTCACAAGAATTTTTTATAGGAACTAAAACTATAAAATAGGTAGGTATAATATATTGACCAAAAACATATTTAAATTTGTGTTAAATGATGCATTTAAAATACGTTTAAGGACAAGTGTACCTGTTGCACTAATAAAAATAGACTTGAGTACAAATATCACACCAAAAGGATTAGTGGTGACTACTAATTTCCAGAAATTCTTATGTTGCCTAGGGAGTTTATGTTGAAAGGGTTGTCTCTCAATATTGCAAAATTAAAAGAAAATACTCAAGTGTCAAAGAGAGTAAGAAATGCCTGGAAGAAAACTAAGTTTATGAATGCTTAGGATTATGGTTCCCCGTATACCAGTACTCTTAATTCCCTTTTTGATTTAATTCCAACTGGTACCTAATCTATAATGCAATACCAATTTTTGCTCTTCGAAATCTATTTCAAATTATTGATCACGAACTGCAAATAGTTTTCTCAAATTAATTAGTTTCCCATTTGTTCATGTGGAAAACCGAACTAAAAGAAAGCATAAGCGTGATTAGGATGATTAATTCGATCAATTAATCTAATTGGGAATTTATTCAATGGTTGGTCATACATTAATCCCAAATTTGGTTGCCTATCAATCAATTAATTTTAACATGTAAAGAGTGATCAATTCCCAAGAAAATCAAAACAACAAAACAATCTATTTAGTTGAATAGAAAAGGAGTTCAATTGAAATCAAACAAATGGATTTCCAAGTACAAGTTCCACCATAACTCTAACAGGAGATTTATCTAATATTTTTAAATTTTATTTGTATAAACATTTTTTAAAACATGATTTTACTAATATCAGACTTCAAAGTTAATTTTATATAATTAAAAGTAAAGATATTTAATTAAAAAAATTTATTATATTTTATTTGTATAAACATTTTTAATTACTTAAATTAAAAAAACACAGAAAAAGAAGATTTAAAATTTAAAAATAATATTATATAGCGCACAATAATGTTACTCATTACTATCATACTTCGTGTCCCGTTGTCATAGGTGTAACACATTTTCAAAGCCAAATTATTTTGCAAAGTGATCTGCCCACAAATTCAAAGTGCTCGTTTTTCTCACCTAAGCAGCCACACTAGTGGCAATGTCTAATTACTAGGAAGGGTGGCTGTATGGACTGGTTCAGTATATTTAAGGTCTAATTCGTGAAATTCGTATTTTAGATAGGTCAAATAAGTTTAGTTTACAAATAAAATCATCTTTTTTTAAGATTTATATTCACTCACATAAGTTTGCGGATAAATAAAATTTATCAGGGGATTCAAATAGTAATTCAAAAAAATATACACTACTAGAATTTATAGATTTAACATTGCCTGATTAACATCGGTTATTGAAAAAATCGATATAAACAAAAGCACGATGATATTTTCCTAAATAATTTAAGTTAAGTAACATCGCTTTGGAAAAAACCGATATTAACATGAGATCATTAACATCGGTTATTAGAAAATCAATGTTAACGTCAACTGGTTATACATAAATTAAAACCCAAAACCTTTTTCCCCCACACGCTCAGTCTCGCAAACAAAGTCTTTCTCTTCTCCCTCACCCGCAAGACCTGTAACCGTCGTTTGCGACCTGTCACTGCCGTCTCCTCCTCACCATCGTCACCGCTGGGGTTCATGACCACCGTTGGGGTTTGTCACTGTCGTGAGGTTGAGCATCCTCCGTTGGAGTCTAACATCAACGCAAGGTACATGTTTGCTTCTTTTCTCATTTTTGTGAGCTTTTGCAAGATTGTTTTTTTTTTTCAATAAATGTTTTTATGTCACTGGGTCTTTGCAAGCTTGTTCTTTTTTCTTCAATAAATTGGTGCAGTTTCAAACTAATCAAACTTCCCTAATAATCCTTCACTGTTTTGTGATATGATATCAGTAGTTGAACTTGCTACTATGACTACAAGTGAGTGTGAGTTTTGGTGCTTATATAGATTAAAAAGGGAGACTTAGGGGGGGAAAAATCAAATGCTATATTGGTTTGTCAAAAGGCGGTTTGAATTGTGTGGATAAAAGCTTTAGCTAGTTATGGGTAGGATAAAAATATTTTATCAGAGGAAGGGATTTGAAGTGAGAAATTTACTAGCAAAATCTATTTGAGTCACCCCTTATATTCTTCACTCTCAGCATTCCTCGCCAGCTAAGGGATAGGCCCTTAGTGGTTTTAATTTGAATTAATGTTACATGAATCATTTCTACAAGTCAATGTCTTATTATAATGCATACCTCCAAATATTTACCCGTGATTGTTGATAATCTGTGTTGGCTTTGTTGGCTAAGCTATGGATGATGGATTTGATAGAATCTTTCTATGGTGAGGTCAAAGGTATGTTGTGAAATTTCATAGGGTATTAGAAGGCCATGAACTGATGTGGTTCATAATACTTAATTCTAGTCCTAATATTTTGGTGTATGGCCATGAAATGCTATGGTTCATAATACTTAATTCCAATCCTAATAGTTTAAAAAATTAAAATGACTAACATCATTTCAGGGCAGAAGACTGGTGGACAATATTTGGTTGGTGGACTTGATTGTACAGTGCATATAAATTTCTTTGGTAGCCAGGTAAATGCATGTGCTATGTATTTTAAGCTATAGTATATTCTATGAAACAAACTGTTGACAACCACAACAACCCAACCTCCATAGGCAATTTGTGAATGGAGGCTCGCCATGGCGGTGCCATAAGGTGCAATGGTGTGTTTATATGGCAGAATTTTGGCCTTTCGCCATCCGCCATTGATAACATTAATTACAAGTTTATTTTTCCAAAACAAATTTCTCTTGTTTTAAAACATTTACCATTTGTATCATTATAATTAATAAGATTCATGGATTTGTATGAATGTAAATATAGTATGTGATGCACAAAGCTACATAAAATTAGTGAAAAGAATAATATACTTGGTTTGAGGAACAAATTTTTTTGTGCACTTTGGATAACATTTAACTAAAATACATACTTATTTAGATTCAAAGCTTTGAGGCAGAGCTTTTAGTGCCAGAGCTTGTCTCCAAGGAAGGAGGTCCTGAATCATTTTGTGGAATTTTTATTCATGCCCCTGCAATTCTTGAAGCAGGGCCAAAAGTTCAAGTGCTGGCTGATTATCCTGTACCTTCTAGCAAATTGTTGAGTTTTGATTCCTCTATTGAAGACCAAACAGTTAATTAATAACATAGCTGTCTATAGGAAGCTTTCATCTTTCCTTGTTATGAATATAAGATAAAAAACTGAGAGTGCTATGTGTGTGATTTTCAAACTTTTGACTAAATTGGAAATACGTGACTGACTCAAATTTTAGAGTGTGATCATTTCTCAATTCTAGTTTTAGGTTGCTAGTGGTTATTTATTCCAGAACCATTAGAATCTAAAAGATTCATGTATGATGAATGAGTAATGAAAACATGCAAGAATGGACAACATTAAGTATATTAATATTCAACTCTTATTAGTTAGGGACATTGTTATTCAATGATCCTCCACTCTTTGGAAATTTCCTTGTTTATATGCTTATCCTCTTTGGAAAAGTTTCCTACTATTGTGAAAACTGTACATTATATTACCTTATAGGATTTTGGTTTCCAACCCAATATGTTGCTTCATCTTCATATACCCAATGAACTACTGATATATAGTATTAATAGGTTTAGTTGTGTATATTAACATGGATTGCTGATCGGCCATAGCCTTTTAGCATTGTATGTTAAGGCTAATCCATATTTGCACTATTAAAAAAAATAATGCCATCATTGAATGGTAGCTGAGTCACATGCTCATACTAGCAGCACAAGGTGGCTATATATAGAAAAGAAAACTGTCTTGGCCAGATGGTGTTGTATATATAGCATGTTGCTGGAAGTAAGTATTTGCTCTGGTTATGTTCTTTTCTAGGAAATGTTCCTCGGATGATTAGTTCCCTCAATGAAGAATTAGCATACTTTGTGTCGCAACGTGCCCTTCGCGGGCGAGCGAGGGCGAGGCTCACGGGTGCGCTTTCCAAAGGAGGAAAGATGCGCAGATTCGCCACCAACGTTTATTTGTGAAAAACGTCGGAAAAACCGAATGAAACCGGTCAAAATGAAAATTCTAAGTTCGAGAGTTGTATTTACGTTTGAGGAAGGTATTAGCATCTCTTACGTTTGTCTCAAAGGACAACAACCTATTTTTTAGAATTTGTGGAATTGTGTTATCTTAACTTTATTTATTTTTATTTTTTTTGAGGTCGAAAAAAGCGGGGCTTTTGCTCCTACGTACCCTCCTTTGGAGAGGAAATCAGACCTACGTAGTTCTTTCTTATGCGTGAATCAAGTGATTCTTTTTACTTGAAGGGTGATCATTTTAAGGCGTTGGGCCTTAAAAATGATCCATTTTACTTAGTAAGAAACTGAAATGATAAACTTTCAAAAACCTATTTTTGCGGACGAGCTTGACTAGGCGAGTTGATTTTAGCCTTAGTTTCACTTTAGTTATTAGTCAATTCAATTAAGAATGAGAAATCCCAAAGAGAAAACGTCCGATTGATTTTCCGCTTTTACTTTACTAAAAGGTATTTTTTTAATTATTATATTATTATTTTACCTCTTTTTTTATTTCCAACGTGGTTACGGCACGACCGAACGGTCGGAATTCATCTTAACCAAAATTAACGGATGATACAATTCAAACGATCGGTGGAAATTTATTTTATTTTTAGATTAAGCGAGAAATGACTTAAATAAATGGCTTAAGCACGTCAAAAGGGGGTATAAAAAGCGAATGGAAACGAGAATAAAAATACATGAAACAAAATGTGGACCACCACGGGTACATAGAATGAATTGAAAAGCTTGGTTTGAGGTACTTACCCGTTGAAGACTGAAGAAAACGAAGAACGAACGATGAATCTTGAAGAACGATCGAGAATCTTCGCGTAATTACTCACGGAAACGTTACGGAAGCGCCTCGGCTTGGATTTTCTTCACGGAAATAATTTTCCTCAGCAAATTCGAGAGAGAGAGAAGTGCCTAAGGGGCTGAACCCTTTTCTTCTTCACTTCTCCCCCTATTTATAGCAAAATAGGGGAGAAGCTTGCCGCCCAGCTCGCCCAGGCGAGCAAGGTTGCTTCCTCCAGAAGCAACAGCCTTCTGGAGGAATCTTCTGGAGGGCCCAAGTGGGCCTGGTTGCTATTTGCACCCCCACTTTTACTAAATACACCCCCCTTCCTTTTTTTTTGTGATTCTTTTTCCGTAATGTTACGAAACTTTACGAATTTCGTAACGATACTTATTTTTCTTCCGCAAGGTTACGAATCCTTACGGATTATGTATTTACTCTTTTTTAGCTTTCGAAGAAGTTACGGAAACTTACGGATTGCGCAAAAACACCTCTTTTCGACTTCCTCCACATTACGAAATTTCACGGATCGCGCAAGCCTGCTTCCTTTAGATTTCTGAGACGTCTCAGGACTTCATTTATTGTGCAACAAAGGACGCCAAGTATCTCAAAGCGGCTAACCAAAGGTTGCATGTCATCAAGTAATAATCCCCGGACGAAATTAGGGTATGACAGTTGCCCCTCTTTACTTACCTCTCATCGAAGATAAGAGGAAAGCAAAGATAGGACACTTATTTCGTCCGTCTTGCCCTTTCCGTGATGACGACTCTCATCTCTACTTCTTCTTTTTTCTTCTGCACAAAACAAAATACAAACAACAACCAGAACAACGAATATAATACACATATACACATATACACATACTTGGCGAAGGAACCGATCTGGAAAACAACAGAATAACGTGCTTCCCAGTCACCAGAAGCTTCGCACTTGATAATGGAGAACACATGAACAGCGCTAGGGAATGAAATTCATGGTGCTACGAACAAAGGTGGAGTATGGAGGATTGCCTTGAGGGTCCGCACTTAGGCAATCATGAAACTCAGCTCCAAACTCAAAAGTGGAGGACACATGAACAACCCTAAGCAATAACATTCATGTGGCTCCGGAAAAGGATGAGAATGGAGGATTGCCTTGAGGGTCCTCTCTTAGGCAATCATGAAACACAGCTCCAAACTCGAAAGTGGAGGACACATGAACAGCCCTAAGCAATAACATTCATGTGGCTCCGAAAAAGGATGAGAATGGAGGATTGCCTTGAGGGTCCTCTCTTAGGCAATCATGGAACACAGCTCCAAACTCGAAAATGGAGGACACATGAATGACAACGCAATTCATTCATGGGGCTCTGAAAAAGGGTGAGAATGGAGGATTGCCTTGAGGGTCCTCTCTTAGGCAATCATGGAACACAGCTCAAAACTCGAAAGTGGAGGACACATGAACAACCCTAAGCAATAACATTCATGTGGCTCCGAAAAAGGATGAGAATGGAGGATTGCCTTGAGGGTCCTCTCTTAGGCAATCATGGAACACAACTCCAAACTCGAAAATGGAGGACGCATGAATGACAACGCAATTCATTCATGGGGCTCCGAAAAAGGGTGAGAATGGAGCATTGCCTTGAGGGTCCTCTCTTAGGCAATCATGGAACACAGCTCCAAACTCGAAAGTGGAGGACACATGAACAACCCTAAGCAATAACATTCATGTGGCTCCGAAAAAGGATGAGAATGGAGGATTGTCTTGAGGGTCCTCTCTTAGGCAATCATGGAACACAGCTCCAAACTCGAAAATGGAGGACACATGAATGACAACACAATTCATTCATGGGGCTCCGAAAAAGGGTGAGAATGGAGGATTGCCTTGAGGGTCCTCTCTTAGGCAATCATGGAACACAGCTCCAAACTCGAAAATGGAGGACACATGAATGACAATGCAATTCATTCATGGGGCTCCGAAAAAGGGTGAGAATGGAGGATTGCCTTGAGGGTCCTCTCTTATGCAATCATGGAACACAGCTCCAAACTCGAAAGTGGAGGACACATGAATGACAACGCAATTCATTCATGGGGCTCCGAAAAAGGGTGAGAATGGAGGATTGCCTTGAGGGTTCTCTCTTAGGCAATCATGGAACACAGCTCCAAACTCGAAAATGGAGGACACATGAATGACAACGCAATTCATTCATGTGGCTCCGGAAAAGGATGAGAATGGAGGATTGCCTTGAGGGTCCTCTCTTAGACAATCATGGAACACAGCTCCAAACTCGAAAATGGAGGACACATGAACAGCCCTAAGCAATAACATTCATGTGGCTCCAGAAAAGGGTGAGAATGGAGGATTGCCTTGAGGGTCCTCACTTAGGCAATCATGAAACTCAGCTCCAAACTCGAAAATGGAGGACACATGAACAACCCTAAGCAATAACAATCATGTGGCTCCGAAAAAGGGTGAGAATGGAGAATTGCACTAAGCAATCACTACGCATGACTCCAAACTCAAAGGTGGAGGACGCATGAACGAAAATGCAATTCATGGGGCTCCGAAAAAGATTGGCAGGACCGAACGGTCCACCGGGTTTTTCCACCTAAAAGGAAAACACGCTTTTTGCAAAGTAAAATAAATCATTCGCGAGAGCACCACATCTTAGAGAAACAATATACTTGTGCCAAGGGTAATCTTCCTTGTAACCGAGAATGAAGGGCAGGATGTCAACTTTTAGCTTTTAAATGAACATGCAGGGGAAACATCGGGCTAAGCTGAAAATAAATCACTCATAGTGTATGAAACTCACAAGGCAAGTGTTTTATCCTATTCCCAAACCATAACTGCACCATGATTCTATTTTGCACACGATTTCCTATCGAATCAAAGATCAAACGTACGATCACGGACCAATAGGATTTTCTCGAGGATAGTGTTTTTGGAAAGGAAGTTGGGTGTTTCGGTCTTTTCCTCTTTGTTCATGTGGAGTGGGATATTGCCAGTCAAGAATGATTCTGAGTGGCAATCTGGCTTTGAAGAATTTCTGTCCTCTTTTTTCATTGATCGAAAATTGCTTCTTTTTCCCTTTTTACTTCTTTTCAATCTTTGATCGGGAATCCTTCTTTCCTTTCTTCTGTTCCTTTCTTTATTTTCATTTTTTTTTCTTTTTTTCTTTCTTTCCATTTCTTCCTTTTCTTTCTTTTCACTTTTCCCTCCCCATCCCTTTCTTCGGGAAATCGGGCTTAGCATTCTATTTGCTCCCCCTCGAGGAGATTCCGTTGTCCTTTGCTTCGGGGGGAAAGAATGGGGATTCCCTTTTTTACAGGCCAAGGTTCAAAAAGGTCTAAGGTTGTGTTTCAATAGGGTCTTTTATCGTGGGAAACCAATCTTGATATCTGGGGCGAAACAAATTTGGGTGTCAAGGTGTCGGTCTCGGGCCGAACTTCCACATTATTCCATAAGGCACGCGTGACAATGATGATTTGGAAACAACGTGCAAAATTAGTCATGGCTACAGCCAGGTGGGCACTCAAGCATCCGGTTTACGGCATTGTGATACTACAGTTGGGAATTTACACAGACAGACCCAACGTTTCCAAGTTATGTTCTTTCATCAGTTCAATGAATTCATCCATCCTTATCTCGGTTCATTCCGGAAAATAAACTCTTAGCATCAGTCCCTTGTTTCCAGAAGACGCGTTTGCTCTTTACGAATGATTTATACTTCTTAACTGTAACATGTCGACCTTCGTGGTCTTTCTTTCTCTTTATTTTTTTTTGTTTTATCTTTATATACATTCACTAAAACTATACACCTGTGGTCCTTTATGAGGAAAACCTTTCTTTGTACATCTATATTTTTATACATGACAAACTGTTTCTGTACACGCATTAGAACTCTTCTCTTTACGTCACACGGTCTATATACAAACCCTATTTACGTTCAAAGATCTTTTTCGTTTTTCTCCAACACAAACTTATAGTTCACGCAAAAGTTTCTTCATATACACTTGTTACTCACACACATAAGAATTCCTTTCCACGCATCATTTACATAAAAACCTTCTATACACACTTTCCTTTTACACACATGTATAGATAAAAACCTTTTTCTTTTCTTTACGAACATGACTTTTATTCACAACGCTTCTTTCTTTTTTATTAGGATTTTTGGTTCATTTTATTTTTTAGGACGACATTCCTAAATGGAAAACTCTACACGGTTCCAAAATTTCAACAAACACTATTGACAACAATGAAACAAGTATCGACATAACAACTCAAACGATATGTATGTACAAAACAAAAGTCAAAACATGAAACAAACGTTAGTCCTTTAGTCAAACACAAAATAAAATGATATGTGACAGAAAAAACAAATGGAAACAAAAAGAAATATGGATCAAGAGATCTCCCAATCATGTGGCCCCTCTCCCTCCTAAGAAATCAAGTAAATCGGTCATCTCTTTGTCCTCGCGGGCCTCATCTGCCTCGTCGGGAGCCTCTGCTGGTGCCCCTGCTGGTGCCTCTCCTGCCTGGGCCTCAGGCCAATCTCCAGGCCATGCGACCTTTGCCCTGAACTGGTCTGGAGTAGGGCATGGAAAAGAAGTAAAGCCCTGGCTCTACAGGCTGAGACTCATCTGATAAAGACAATCATGAGTCTGTACATGTGCCCGGTGGTTGGCCGCCTGCTAGCGAACCAAATGCCGCAAATACTGCTCCGTATCAAACGATCCGGCTGGACTAGCCTGATGAGGTGGCGGCGCGTCCGCGGCCTGTGGTGCATCACCCTGGACCTGTCTCTGCGTGCAGTACTTCTCGATAAAAGCTCGGGTGATGGGCGACCGAATCACCTTGCTAGGTGTGACGGGGATGCCGAATGACTGGCAGAGTCCTGTGATCAAGGCGGGAAATCCCAGGGCCCTGTTGGACTTATCCGGGTCCAGAGGGTGCCTGGTAGGCGCCATACCTGCAAATATATAGATGACATCAGCGATTAACTGAGCCACATGAATGCTCATCCGTGTCAGGATGGCGTGCACCAGCTGACACTTCGGCAGGGGGAGGTCGGAATTATGGTCGTTGGGCAGGATGTTGCTGAGCAGCAAAGTCATCCATATCTGAGTCAGGGTGGTCATGTTGGTGCGCATGATCCGCACCCGTCTCCCGGCAGCAGTCCGGGCAAAATCTTGCCCCGGTATACATAGCAACTGGGCGATGGCCTCCTCATCGAACCCATCAGACCAGTTTCTCCTCTGGCCATACTCACATTCCTGGCCCTCTTCCAGCACTAAAAGATATCCCAGGAGCTGGCCGATAGCATCTGCATCAAACGGGATCCACTGACCCCTCACCCAGGATCTCATATCACGCACGCCCTCATCTGTAGGCCAAGCATTGGCGTAAAATTCGAGGACTATGTCTGGATCGAACTTGGCCATGGGGGTGACCAGTGATGCCCACCGCCGGCGAACTATTTCTTCTTGGAAATCGGTATACTCATCGTCCCTGAGCTGGACGCGTCGCTCCCGGAGAAATGACCATCCCTTGATGGCCTCGAAGCGCTGCTGGTGTTCAGCGCTCCTAAAGCGGTGACTGTCATATTCGGGAGCGGAACTGGTTCCTTCAGCTGCTTTATCCTTCCTGGATCTCTTTGAGGCAAGTTTCCTCGGGGCCATTTCCTGCGAGAACAAACATTTAGAAGTTAGTTTTACAAGATAATGCTTGTCTTAACGCAAAAATGTCATGCTAACCCCTCCGGTTTAGAACGAAATCATGCGCACGTTTAAAGTAACACATTTATGCACATGCGTATGTGTAGAATATCCTACTATTTATATCAACGTAGAGGCCATCCAACACATTCTAATTGTCATACATATATATGCATTTTGGAAAGAACACACATTCTCACGCTTAAGGCATTGCGTCAAAATTTACACTTAACTATGTCCTAAACACTTGCTATCACAAACTACCTACACACACTCAAAATATATATACCATACAAACTTTCATTGTTTCACACACACTTACGCATATTGGCAAGATATTTAACATTATGCACATACTTGCATTCAAAAGGGAATCCCGTGCTATCATACATTCATTTAGGAAGGGACCTCAATATTCCTTCACCCTTTACAAAGAATTTCATGCCCTTTATATTTACACATATATCTACACATCATTGAAAAGCATTTCCCACGTTACTTAGGTGCAAAGTACCAATCATGGGGCAGCCCAAATTCTTACAAACAAATCCCTATTTTCATGCTTTTCTAATCCTAAAACCAAATTTTGGATTCCTAGCCATAAGCATGTTTCCTTGCATTGAAGCTACAAGTTTGGGTTCCTAAGCTTGGAATTGCATTTGGACACCTATTTTGAATCTCCTATGCTGTACCTACATACATAAAAACAGCCCCACCATCCCAATTTTTACAAAATCATATTCATACACCATTGGGGCATCTCACCGAGCACTTGGTGAGCGCATGTTTGGACATGAATTGCAAGAGAAGGGGAGCAATGTGGCATGCCCCATTGCTTCAGAATACAACCTAGGCCTAAGGCCTTTTCATTCAAATCCTCAATTCAAGAAAACAAGCACCAAAGCAAACCAAAACTGCCTCACAAATATAAGCATGTTCTCACAATTTAAGGCACCAAAAGATGAAGAAAGCACATCAATGGGAAGCAAAAACATCAAGGATGGAATACTTACTTGTTGGAGTGAATTGAAACACCAAAAATGAAAGCAAAAGGCAACCAAAAGTGGCTTGAGGGGGCAAGAACTGCAAGCCTTCGTGTTCTTTCTTTCTTGAATGAGGGGGGGGGGGGGGGGGGGGGGGGGGGAGTTTTTGGATGCCAAAACGTTCCCCTCCCTCGTTTTTTATAATTTGGGTGCAGGGGTTGCTCGCCCAGGCGAGCTAACCTGCTACCCCTTTTTTTTTTATGGGAATATTAACCATGTCCCCTCCTCCCTTACGGGTTAGCGTTTTGCCTAACTTGAACCTACTTAAGTTAGAATTAGGTGTTGATTACTTATTTAAAACAAACAATAGTAAAAGAAACTGTGAACGCAAAGGATACTGGGCTGCCTTGCAGCGACGTCCTCTGCTTGTTTAGCACCGGGAAGGGGTGGCGCTTGGTCGGTCGCGATCCTATCCTTCATTCACTTCCATCCCTAAGTACCTGCAAGTACGAGCCAAATGATATGCGACCAATCGTGACCGGTCATCGTCTTACCTTGGTTGATTCCCACAGTCAACTTGTCTTGACTTCTAACTGTGACCTGAGACGATTCTGCTCCTTGCTATCACAAGATATGCATGTGCATGTGCATGTATGAATGTTGCTAATGCGATGATTTTATTTTAGTGAAGGCTGGTTAGGTTCAATTTTAAATAAGCGTTTGGGGCACCCCATACACCGAGCGAAGAGGGCTCATGCCTATAACAAATCTAAAACACAAAGTTTGAAACCAAAGGGAGGACTAAAACCTCGCCCAACTTTTCCTCTTTTTAAAAGAACAAGAAAAAATATAGAGGAAGGGAATCTCTGGAGGAAACCAGGAAGAACAAAAAACTCAGAATTAAAAGAACATGCAACGGTCCCCTCGATTGCCCCAGATTTCAAGCGTAATATCGTTTAACTACATCGGAGTTCACGGGTGAAGGCAATTCCTCGCTATCCATGTGGGTGAGTATCAGAGCACCCCCAGAAAAAGCTCTTTTCACCACGAAAGGTCCTTCATAATTTGGGGCCCACTTGCCCCGATTATCTTTAACAGCGTGGGACATCTTCTTCAACACGAGGTCCCCCTCGTTGAACTTGCACGGGCGTACCTTCTTGTCGAATGCGTTCTTTATCCTTCGTTGATACAAACGCCCGTGGCTTATGGCAGCCAAACGCTTACCTTCAATAAGGTTAAGTTGGTCATAGCGTGCTTGGGCCCATTCTGACTCTTCTAGGCCTGACTCCGCCATTATCCTCTGAGAAGGAACCTCTACCTCAAACGGGAGTACTGCCTCCATCCCATAAACCAAGGAATACGGCGTTGCCCCAGTAGAAGTTCGCACCGAGGTTCTGTACCCGTGTAGGGCGAAAGGCAACATTTCATGCCAATCTTTGTATGACACCGTCATCTTTTGAACAATCTTCTTGATATTCTTATTCGCAGCCTCTACAGCCCCATTCATCTTTGGCCGATAAGGGGTAGAGTTATGATGCTGGATCTTGAAGTCTTCGCACATCTCCTGCATCATCTTATTGTTCAGATTGGTGCCATTGTCAGTAATGGTCTTCCTGGGGAGTCCGTATCGACAAATCAACTCCTTCTTTATGAATCTAACTACCACATTCCTTGTGACGTTAGTATAAGAAGCCGCTTCGACCCATTTGGTGAAGTAATCTATCGCCACAAGAATGAAGCGGTGACCATTCGACGCTTTGGGTTCTATGGCCCCAATGACATCTATTCCCCACATAGAAAAAGGCCAAGGGGTGGACATAACATTCGGAGGATGTGGCGGAACATTGACGTTGTCCGCGTATGCCTGACATTTATGACATTTCCTGACATGAGCGCAGCAATTGCTTTCCATGGTGAGCCAATAATAGCCGGCCCTGAGGATTTTTCTGGCCATAGCATGCCCATTGGCATGTGTCCCAAAGGAACCGTCGTGGATCTCCTCAATCATGAAGTTCGCCTCTTTGGCATCTACGCATCGTAGGAGGGTCATGTCGTTGTTTCGTTTGTAAAGGATGGTACCACTTACAAAGAAACCAGTAGCCAATCTCCTCAACGTCCTTTTGTCATTGTCAGGAATCCCTGGTGGGTATTCCTTGTTCTCGACATACTGCTTGATGTCGAAATACCACGGTTTCCCATCCCGCTCTTCCTCTATTGCATAACAATATGCCGGCCTGCCTTGAGATTTTGAATTCGATGTATGGCAGATCCCCGTGTGGGGCAAGTTGAAACATGGATGCCAGGGTGGCTAGCTCATCAGCCATTTGATTCTCTTCCTGAGGTATGTGGTGGAAGGAAATGTCGTCAAAGTACTTGGCTAACCTCAAGATGTGAGTTTGATAGGGTATCAACTTCGAGTCCCTAGTTTCCCATTCTGCTTTCAACTGGCGTATGACCAAAGCTGAGTCTCCATACACCTTGAGTAGTTTTACATCAAAATCAATGGCCGCCTGAACCCCGAGGGCGCATGCCTCGTACTCGGCCATATTGTTGGTACAATTAAAACCTAGCCTAGCCGTGAAAGGAATACACTGATCATCCGGGGATACAAGGACTGCCCCTACTCCGTGGCCCAAAGCATTGGATGCCCCATCGAAGCAAACAATCCATTTGTCTATGTCCTCATGCGTCCGCTTCTCTTCAAACATGGCCATGATATCTTCATCCGGAAACTCGGGGTGCATCGGCCGATAATCCTGGAGGGGTTGTTGGGCCAAATAATCTGTTAAGGCACTTCCCTTTACCGCCTTTTGGGTGACGTAAACGATATAGAATTCAGATAATAATACCTGCCACCTAGCGATTCGTCCCGTGAGGGCCGGTTTTTCAAAGATGTATTTCACGGGATCCATTTTGGAAATAAGCCACGTGGTATGGCTGAGCATATACTGCCTAAGCCGATGTGATGCCCATACCAGAGCACAACACGTCCTTTCCAGCATTGAGTAATTCATCTCACATGCGGTAAACTTCTTGCTCATATAGTAGATGGCTTGCTCCTTTTTCCCAGAATCATCATGCTGACCCAACACGCACCCCATAGACTCGTCCAACACGGTCATATACAGGAAAATAGGTCTTCCTGTTACGGGTGGCATGAGCACCGGGGGATTCGCGAGACTCTGTTTGATCTTCTCGAAAGCCTCTTGGCAGTCACTATTCCATAGGACCGCTTGGTTCTTACGTAACAGCTTAAAAATGGGCTCACAGATAGGGGTGAGTTGCGAGATAAATCTCGCGATATAATTCAACCTGCCCAAAAACCCCCGAACCTGCTTCTCCGTGCGGGGTTCCGGCATTTCAAGGATGGCCTTCACTTTCTCGGGATCTATCTCTATCCCTTTCTGACTTACGATAAATCCTAGCAGCTTCCCCGACTTCACCCCAAAGGTGCATTTGGTTGGGTTTAGTTTTAATTGGTATTTCCGCAACCTTCCAAACAGCTTACGCAGATTGACAAGGTGTTCGTCCTCAGTCCGAGACTTGGCAATCATGTCATCTACGTAGATCTCTATTTCCTTATGCATCATGTCATGGAACAACGCCACCATGGCACACTGATAGGTTGCCCCAGCATTTTTCAGTCCGAAGGCCATCACTTTATAGCAGAATGTCCCCCATAGGGTGACGAAAGTGGTCTTCTCTACATCTTCGGGTGCCATCTTTATTTGATTATACCCCGAGAAACCATCCATAAATGAGAAAAGGGCAAATTTGGCTGTATTATCTACTAATATGTCAATGTTTGGCAGGGGAAACTTGTCTTTAGGACTTGCTCGGTTCAAGTCCCGGTAGTCTACACACATTCGAACCTTGCCGTCCTTTTTCGGGACTGGGACAATGTTGGCCACCCACTCCGGGTACCGTGCCACAGCTAAGAAACCTACATCAAACTGCTTCCTTACTTCTTCTTTAATTTTTAAAGACATCTCGGGTCTCATTCTTCGTAACTTTTGCTTAACCGGAGAAAACCCAGGATTCAAAGGCAACTTATGCTGCACAATGTCGGAATCCAGACCGGGCATATCTTGATACGACCATGGAAAGACATCTTGATACTCTTCAAGAAGGGTTATCAAGCCTTGGCGGATAGGCGCGGTCATACCGGTCCCTACCTTTACTTCCTTCTTTTCCTCCGTGGTCCCCAAGTTTACCAATTCGGTTTCTTCTTGGTGAGGCTTCATTTCACGTTCTTCCTGAGCGACCAACCTTTCCAACTCTGGTGACAGGACGTCCTCTTCTTCTTCCTCGTTTATCGTTTGGCTTATATCTCGATCGAAATCGATTATCAAACCCTCGTTGTTAGGATCCTCAAAGAATCGACCCTCATCTCTATACCAAACAAGACAAAAGAATCAAAAACATGCAAAATGATATGAGAAAGGGTGGTACTGCAAGAACAGATGAAACAAGATCTCTTTGTTTATTTAATAAGGTAGGTTTCACAAAACAAAAGAGAACGGAAATCTATAGGCTCTAATTACATTGAATCGGCGGTATAGACTTCTGACTGGCTTATCACGCGCCAGTTCCCCACTTGGGAATCGGGGTGGCATGGTTGCACAAAACTTGGTGGGTCTTGAGGGAACTCCTCTTCTATCGCGGCCACCTCCTCCTCGGACACCATTCCAGCGCTGGTGAAACACTGGCTAATACGGCCGGGCCATATCCTATCCGCCCGAAATCTTGACGGCACGTTCCTCCTCCCCGGCATCCTAGGTTCGTACCCTAATCCATATTTGTATGGATTTCCCTTGATATCGACCACGTCAGCATTCCCGAGGCAGTCCTTGCCTAGACCCATTCCGGGCTCAAATCCGTTCCTGAGCATAACACGCGCCACCATTAGGGCCACTTTGGAGAGAGAAGGTAGCGACGGACTTGGTTCGACAGAGGCGCAGCTCACCACCTCAAAGGATTGGAAAGCCGTTTCCAATGATTCTTCCGTCGCTTCCACGTACGGTGCGGAGGAGGGGCCGCTCTCTAACATATCCTCTTCACCCGACACTATCACTAAAAGTCCACCCACTGCGAACTTCAATTTCTGGTGAAGCGTTGAAGGGACCACTCCCAGGGCATGAATCCACGGTCTTCCCAAGAGGCAGCTATAGGCAGGATTTATATCCATTACTTGAAACACCACATTGCAAGTGTGGGGGCCCATCTGAATGGGAATGTCGATTTCCCCCATTACTTCTCGCCGAGTACCATCAAAGGCCCGCACCACCATCGAGCTCGGTTTTAAACGTGACGCACTAAAAGGAAGCTTTTCCAAAGTGGTCTTCGGCATTACATTTAAACTCAATCCGTTGTCGATAAGTACCTTTGCGACAACGTGGTCCATACATCTCACCGACACATGTAGAGCCTTGTTGTGTCCTCTCCCCTCAACGGGAATCTCTTCTTCCGCAAACGCGATGTAGTTGTTGGTGGTTATATGATTAATGATGCCTTCGAAACCCTCCACTGAGATATCATGTGCTACATGGGCATCGTTAAGAACCTTCATCAACAGCGCACGATGAGGCTCGGAGTTTATGAGTAGTTCAAGCAAAGAGATCCTTGCTGGAGTTTTATTCAGTTGCTCGACTACCTTAAACTCACTTTGTTGGATGAGGCGGAGGAACTCATGGGCCTCTTCCAAAGTCACTGTTTTTCCTTGAAGTCCCCCTTTCTTTTCGGCTCCTCTTGCCACGGGAGGATCTACTTCCTTCGAGGGGGTGGCTATGTCTGTGGGCTCATGGACCATGGGCGCCTTCCCTTTAGAGGACAATTCCGCCGGGTGAGGGGAAGCGAACACCCGACCACTGCGGGTTACGCCACTGAGGCCGGTGATGTTGGTTACCTTAGCTGATAGGGAGTCAACTTCGGTTGCAACTCTTTCGCTGGACGCGGGAGGGGTATACTTCCACGGAACGACCTTATTACTTTGATATGCAAATGGCGTCGGCTTGGGTGCCGCCCGGGGGTATATGGGTGTGGAGCCGGTCCCTTTCCTAAAACATATTACTAGGGCCTTGGGGGTTAGAGGAACCTTCTTCTCTTCCGACTGCATGCAAATTTGTGGTTCTTCCCTCCCTCCTATGGACACTTCAAGCTGCCCGCAATCCATGAGCCGCTGAAGCAATTCTTCCACCGCGGGACAGGTTTCCATGTCATGCGACTCCCCGAGGTGAAACAAACATTCGTCCCTTTCATCTCCACCTTGGGGGACCATGCATGCCGCTTGCAGTGTTTGATAGATGAAGCGTCTAGAAGTAACCACTTCTTCTAACCTCTTTGTCCGTGATGGCCCGTCCTCTTCGACGGCATTCACGCTAGCCCCTCCATGACTGGCTAGCGGGTTGGTTTTAACATTTGGGCCTTCCTCCTGAAACACTAGCCAGCCGGCACTAATCAGGTGCTGCACTTTATACTTGAACGGGATGCAGGAGTCAATATTGTGTCCGGGAACTCCACTATGGTACACACACTTGGCACTCGGATCATACCACTTGGGGTAGGGTGGCTGAAGAACTTTCCCGGGTATGGCCACCACCAAGTGATTCTCCAATAATGAAGGCCATAACTCGGAATATGCCATGGGAATAGGAGGGAAGTAGTCTTTCGGGTGCTGTGCATATTTATAGGTCGCGCTGGGGGCTGTATTATTAACTGGCCGGGGTGCGGCTGGAGCTGTGCGTTGGGCCGGCGCTCTTTCTGCTGCGGGTGGTCCTTTTACTTGAGTCGGGAGGGAGTTCCCGGCTCGGATTAAAAAATTTGGGGGATTGGGCTGGTATGGGCTTTGGATATTTTGGGGTGCTTTCATCCATGTTGGGGCGGTGGTGACTGCGTGGGCATCTCCTTCCTTTTTCCTCGCGCCCACTACTGGGGCTCTTCTGTTGTTGTTGGGGGCCATATTGGCAGCATATTCGAACTTGCCTTTTCATAGCCCGGATTCAATCCTTTCTCCGGCGAAGACGAGATCCGCAAAGTTAGCTGGCATGTAGCCTATCAGCTATTCATAGTAGAACGTAGGTAACGTATCTACCATAATTGTGATCATCTCCCTCTCCGTCATGGGCGGTACGACTTGGGCTGCGAGATCTCTCCATCTCTGGGCATATTCCTTAATGGACTCATGCTCTCGTTTAGTCATACCCTGAAGCTGGTTCAGATCGGGAGCCATGTCCATATTGTACTGGTACTGCCTAATGAAGACAGTTGCCAAGTCCTTCCATGATCAGATCTGGGAAGCTTCCAGATTGGTATACCATGCTACAGCTGCCCCGACCAAGCTGTCTTGAAAGAAATGGACCAACAACTTTTCATCCGCGGAATACGCCCCCATCTTCCGGCAATACATTCGGAGATGCCCTTTTGGACATGTCGTCCCTTTGTACTTATCAAAGTCCGGTACTTTGAACTTGGGAGGGATGACGATGTTGGGCACGAGACATAAATCTGCTAAATCCGAGAATGGGTAATTGCCAAGGCCCTCAACTTCTCTTAACCTCTCTTCAAGCGCCTCAATCTTTCCCTTATCTTCCGCAAAGGGAACAGATTCTTTTACGGGTGTGGGTGAGGCCGGGGTATGACGGACTATGTTTGATTGGGGTAGTTCATGCGGGGACGGATCTTTGAGGTGGAGCAGGGGGCCAAGATGGGTATCTCCTTCCCCATCGTCTTGCTCGGGATAGTCTTCATAAGGTGGGAGTTGCCCCTCAAAAGTAGGGGCTTGGCTTAAATCTTCCGGGGTGGCATGGGGGGTGAAGTCCGGAGGCAGGCCATAAGGATAAGCTTGCGGACTATACCTTCGACCGAACACGGCCGTGTTTCTGTCTAGGCCCGGATTCAAGGCGGGCTGCAGCACCGGCTCCGCTTCCCTAACTGTACTGGAGGCGGTTGCGGTGGCTTTATCCTCTATGGTTTTCTGAAGTTTTAACATGACCTCCGAGATGGAAGCCATTTGATCTTTTAAGGCCGATAGATCGGCCTTCATCTGTTCCTGCACGCCCTCTTCATTATCCATTTTTCTGGATCGAGTGTTATAGGGGTGCCTTGGTGTTTTCTTAGTTATGATGAAATTCCTAAAGAAATAAACAACGGTGAGTATGCCACCGAAACATGAGTATGCAAATGGATGATCGGAGCACTTGGATCCACCCCAAGATTTTTAGATAACGTAATGAGTCCAGAACTTCTCATTTTATAAAAAGAACAAAGCTTTCATCTAGCCAAGATTATACAAAGGTGTTACAAAAGAACCTAACGATTCCTAATTATATGGGCCATCAAATCTATCATGTGCTGACAGTAATTGATTAGCCCATGGATCTCCTCGGGGGCAGTACACACTTCGGCCATGGCTTTTGCTTTGGCTAACAGATGCGGGAGGTCTTGACTTCCATTTAAGGTCAAGGCGAACCTATCCATCCACATAGTCGCTTCTTGATGCAACGCATCAATCACCCTCCCTCTTGCTTCTTTTTCGGCATACACTTGTGCAAAATCCTCCACTAGCTTTTGTTCATGGGCCATGGACTGGTTCAATTCTTCCTTGTATTGCCCTAAGATAGCTAGCATGCTTCGCTCCGTGGCTTCCAAGTGTTGAGCCAAACTCCTTTTGGACCTCGCGCAAGCAACTAATTCTTCTTTTAAGATCATGCCATGCACCCGTGACCGATCTCTCTCCTCTCTTCGGAGCTTGAGCTCATTGTTACTACCCCACAATGCTCCTCGGAATTTCTCTCGGCCATATTCCTCCTTGCGGGCCCTTTTGGTTTCTTGTTCAAGGGCTTTTGTAGTGGCCGCGTTTTCCTCTTGTAACTCGGTGCACTCTTTCCGGATGTGTGTAGCAGCTGACTTGAACTTCTCCTTGGCGAGTCTTGCCTTCCCTAGCTCTAATTTTAGAGCTCGGACTTCTTCATCTTCCTCCGGAGCTTCGAAATTCTCCTCATCGATAACTTTCAATTTGGAGAGCCAATCTAACCCTCGCGCATGAATTCTTAGCCATCCATGATAACCTCCAATGACGCCATTTCGGATGCCCCTAAGCTCCTTGTCTTTCTTCAATGGATTCCTCCACGCCTTGTGGATTCTTTGTATAACCTTGAGACCTTGCGCGCCTAGATCCCTCACAAGGAAAGGCGAGAGACTTTCTTCGGTTGGCGCTCCCCTCATGGGATACCCTAGCTGTCTTATGGCGAGTGCGGGATTATAATTAATACAACCCCTAGTCCCTATTAGTGGAACATTAGGGTAGTCCCCACACGAGAAAAGAACTCCTTCCTTGCCTTCCTTCCAACGAGGAAACCAATTGATCGTGCTGCCCCCTATCCCAGCCAAATGTTGGTCCCAATCGACTCTTCCTTTTTCGGTGCATGAGCGATAGCTTTGAAGCGGACACGGGTGTCTCGTGTCTTGTCGGAATAGGTGTGAAATCAACCATACACAGAGAGCGGGTAAACAATAGACAATCCGTGCACTGTTTTTCTCACACCTCCGGTCAAAGGTGTCAAACAAATCTGCCAAGATAGCCACCACTGGACTTTCCTTGCTATGGTGATATGCGAGGAAAGCATCAATGGCGGCTAAGTCTACCAAACCGTCGACGTTCGGGAAGAGGACAACCCCAAAAATCAACAAGGCTAAAATATCTGCAAACGGGCCCCACTTCTCTTGGCTTGCCATATCCCTTGCCTTACCTTCCAAGTATTTTCGAGGCAAGCCCACTACGCCGTTCCGAGTTTGCTTCGTGCGATCCAACTCCTTCGCTGAATCACCAACCACAACCGCAATCTTACTCAAGGAAGGAAGAAAGCCGGAGAAAAGATACGGTTTTCTCCCCCCAAGAGGGCATCCTAATATTTCCTCAAACTCTTCAATAGTTGGTACCATTTGGAAGTCCCCAAACGTGAAACACCTCAACGGCTGGTCATAGTATTGGGCGAGGGATACGACAGTTTCCGTAAATACCTCCGTTGCGGCCAAATCTAGAATCTTTCCATACACTTTGCGAAAGGCTTGCCTTTGGAGAGGTCCCATCAATCGTCCTAATTCCTTGAGGCTAGTGACATCTAGGCTTTTAACCTTGACTTGATAAAACCTTTTGCCATTTTGATTTGTCCCCATCATTTACCTAAAAAAGGGGTGGATCAAGACTCCGACATGAATGATGCAATGCGTATGCATGAAACAGGAGGAAAACAACACAAAGGGGAAACTCACACACACGAGACCGCAGAGATCTAATTTTAATGCTATGTTTGGGCATGATGGCACCTCAACGTAGCATTGAAAGGTTATGTATTACTCTAAAGAAACCAAACACCACTAGCAAAAACTATAAACTAGTGCTATTTATCAAAAGATGCATGAGAACAAATGGCACGGAGTGTGTTTGCTCTTTGCCCCTATTTGGGAACCCATAGGACAATATCTAGGGGTCTCTAATAACTACTCCCCAACAATTCATAACTCACACGACTGTTTTCTAGAGGTATCATCACTCAAGATAATAATATTGTGGCGGTATGGAATACCAGCGACAACATATTATAAAGAGAGAAGCTCTAGACGAGGTTTCACTATTATCAAGCAAGTCGGAGACCTAGCATGATGATAGATTCACCTCCACTCCTTAAATTCCCATGAACCCGGGTGTAGGGCCCCTTTTTACTCAAAACCCGTGGGTGCTTAGAATGCAGTGTAAAGAATGCAAAATAGACAACAATTTATTTACATTTTACACAGTTCAATGAAAGCACACACAAAGTTTCACAATTCCACAATTCCTTAAACTAGGCCTAACTCACAAAAAGGTCCCCAGTGGAGTCGCCAACTGTCGCAATGTGCCCTTCGCGGGCGAGCGAGGGCGAAGCTCACGGGTGCGCTTTCCAAAGGAGGAAAGATGCGCGGAGTCGCCACCAACGTTTATTTGTGGAAAACGTCGGAAAAACCGAAGGAAACCAGTCAAAATGAAAATTCTAAGTTCGGGAATTGTATTTACGTTTGAGGAAGGTATTAGCACCTCTTACGTTTGTCTCAAAGGACAACAGCCTATTTTTTAGAATTTGTGGAATTGTGTTATCTTAACTTTATTTATTTTTATTTTTTTTGAGGTCGACAAAAGTTGGGCTTTTGCTCATATGTACCCTCCTTTGGAGAGGAAATCAGACCTACGTAGTTCTTTCTTATGCGTGAATCAAGTGATTCTTTTTACTTGAAGGGTGATCATTTTAAGGCATTGGGCCTTAAAAATGATCCATTTTACTTAGTAAGAAACTGAAATGATAAACTTTCAAAAACCTATTTTTGCGGACGAGCTTGACTAGGCGAGTTGATTTTAGTCTTAGTTTCACTTTAGTTATTAGTCAATTCAATTAAGAATGAGAAATCCCAAAGAGAAAACGTCCGATTGATTTTCCGCTTTTACTTTACTAAAAGGTATTTTTTTTTAATTATTATATTATTATTTTACCTCTTTTTTGATTTCCAATGTGGTTACGGCACGACCGAACGGTCGGAATTCATCTTAACCAAAATTAACGGATGATACAATTCAAACGATCGGTGGAAATTTATTTTATTTTTAGATTAAGCGAGAAATGACTTAAATAAATGGCTTAAGCACGTCAAAAAGGGGTATAAAAAGCGAATGGAAACGAGAATAAAAATACATGAAACAAAATGTGGACCACCACGGGTACATAGAATGAATTGAAAAACTTGGTTTGAGGTACTTACCCGTTGAAGACTGAAGAAAACGAAGAACGAATGATGAATCTTGAAGAACGATCGAGAATCTTCGCGTAATTACTCACGGAAACGTTACGGAAGCGCCTCGACTTGGATTTTCTTCACGGAAATAATTTTCCTCAGCAAATTCGAGAGAGAGAGAAGTGCCTAAGGGGCTGAACCCTTTTCTTCTTCACTTCTCCCCCTATTTATAGCAAAATAGGGGAGAAGCTTGCCGCCCAGCTCGCCCAGGTGAGCAAGGTTGCTTCCTCCAGAAGCAACAGCCTTCTGGAGGGCCCAAGTGGGCCTGGTTGCTATTTGCACCCCCACTTTTACTAAATACACCCCCTGCCTTTTTTTTTGTGATTCTTTTTCCGTAATGTTACGAAACTTTACGAATTTCGTAACGATACTTATTTTTCTTCCGCAAGGTTATGAATCCTTACGGATTATGTATTTACTCTTTTTTAGCTTTCGAAGAAGTTACGGAAACTTACGGATTGCGGAAAAACACCTCTTTTCGACTTCCGCCACATTATGGAATTTCACGGATCGCGCAAGCTTGCTTCCTTTAGATTTCTGAGACGTCTCAGGACTTCATTTATTGTGCAACAAAGGACGCCAAGTATCTCAAAGCGGCTAACCAAAGGTTGCATGTCATCAAGTAATAATCCCCGAACGAAATCAGGGTATGACACTTTGTATTTCCTATGTGTTATATGTATGGTAGTTTTATTTCTTAATCTTATGGCGATGGATTTAGAGATGCACCTTAATCTCATTGTTTATGCTATTTTAGTTAGACCATCTACAATTACTTGATGGTTACCATAATGTCGTTTAACTTATTTGCTTAAGAAGCCTTTATGTTTGTTGCAGGTGATTTAGGAAGCAATCTTGTAATGTAATGATTTCAAAACCATTCAGCATTTGATAAACAAATGGTCTGATAATATGATTTAATTGGACATTTAAACAAATGGTTTACTAGCTTGACAAGATTGACACTTCTTATTACTTACAAATAATGTTTCCTGCTATAACCCAGCAGCTCTAATTTTCTCTTTCCAAGGAGTGCTAAGAACACACCCCTTCATACACACTTTATCTAACTGGTTAAAATTAATTGAAAACTACAAAATCAGGAGAATAAATCATTAAATATGATTTGAGATCAACAAATTGTCATTTTCAATAAATTTCAACTAATAAAAGAGTATGTGAGAAAGTGTATTTCTAGTATTTCACTTCTTATTAAGCAGTTTTAATACTAACACTGCTTGCTAGTTGTAGAAATTAATCAGCTTTACTACAATGTCTTGTCCCCCCCCCCCCCCCTTGTTAATTCTAGTCCTCACTTAATTCCTCTTCCTAATATTTACCCATCATTGTTGATAATCTGTGTTGTTTCTTGCAGGAAGTAGTTGCAGAGGTGGTTCAAAAGTTTCAACCATGTTAAGCATCAACTGTGTTTATTGAGGTATGATCAATTTCAAAACCTAGGGTATAACAACCCTCTCCCCTAGTATGCGTGTTTTTTTTTCCTTTTTAAAAGTTAGTAATTCCATAACATGGACATGAAGAGTGTTGTGTGCAGCTTGTTAAACCAAAATCACCCCATTCCCCAGTAGGATATGTCTCAAAAATTCGGACTGGAAAATAGTCTGGACAAAATAGAATCCCTTTGATTCATCAAAGGTCAAACTAAATATTCTAGACAACAAAGGAGAGGATGAAGTAAGTGGTTAATTGCTACAAATCTGAACCCTTAATAACTAGTTTGAGGTATATAGACCATAAACAGAAAAACATGCAATCATGCCATTAATATTCTTTTAGTTAGCAGAAAAAATAAAAGTGTATAAAACAACTATTGATATTCCCAATTCATTATTGTTGAAATTGTATGCAATAATATGGTAGTTGGTTGTAGAATTGAGCTTCAGTATTCATGTCATTTTGCTGTCAAAGGCAATAATCACAAAAACCAACTACTGATAAATTGAATGTCCTTATTGAGGAAAAAAGGTTATAGTGGAAGGATTGAATTGGTGGTTTACTATGCATATGAATGGTGGCAACGCTAATAATGAAACCCTCTCACTATTGTGTTGTACCTACGGTAATCGATTTCTCTTTCTCTTGTGGTGTTTTGGTCGACAAAGAATGGAATGGAACTTTGTAGGAGCTTTTGTTATTGTGTTTTATTTCCTGAGATTGCAGAATAATTAGTTTGGGGCTGTTCTGTATTTATTGTGCTATTTCAACTTTTGGATATGTGATGAATTGGGCTTCTATAACTATATTGAAAATGCTAGCTTGTGCTTGTTACTACTGAATGATATGGCCTCGTTTTAACTTTTATGATAACTACTTTGTTGTTGGGGGAGGGAGTGGAGTTAATAGTTAGTATGGAGAGAGAGAGAGAGAGAGAGAGAGAGAGAGAGAGAGAGGGGTGGAGTGGCAACCTTAAAATAGAAATTCATAATGTTCTATTTTATTATTTGACCCATAAATTTTCATTGTCAGTCATATATGCGAGTTAGTTCTTTTCTGGTATATGCCAATCTCATACTTGATATTATGAGGAACTTTTTTTTTCAGCTCATTGAAGGTTGTAGTGGAATTTCACTGCATGATGCATATTATTTAATTATACAACATCCTAAATGTAATTGATAATGACTTAGCTTCTAGTAAAAAAGCTAGCTAGTTGTTCATTTCAAGACCTAGAAAGAGTGCATTTGTGATTGCACCCATCAAGTTCATCCACACCACAAACCAAAATAATCCACTTGTCATGTCCATAAAATGTGCTGTCCAATGTGATCCTTTGACTCCATATAGGCACTGCTTCACCTGCCTTTTTGTTTCCTACAAGAATCCATTTTGCTATCACACATGCCAATGCGGCCTTAGATAATTCATCCATCTCAATGTACAACTTTTCCCACATCTTGCAATACCTGAAAACCAATGCACCAGATAGAGAATTAATAAAATTTCTTTTATGCATGGCTATATATATAAACAATCCTCACTAGGTAATTAATTGGCTTAATTATAATTTTGACTAGTGTTACAATATATATATATATATATATATATATGCATATATACTTTCAAATTTGGGGAGTTGGCACCAATTCCAACAGCCATACCTAGTGACATAAGCAATTAATTTCATATTCCTCATTCCACTTTTGTCACAAGACAGGGTTCTCACCATCTTTGTGACAAAGAAAAACAAATGTACTCGAACTCACTTGAGTGTTTCAATGTTTGTGTTTGCTTTTGTATGTTATTGCACAACTATTGAGACTTCCACCTTATGGTATGATTCATTCATGTAGGTGATTATTGACTTCTTTATTGGATTGGATTGTTGCTCTGTTTTTGGACTATGTTGCTCATCATTGCATGTACAAATGTAGCAATGTAAACTTTTGATCTTGTTGTTTGTTACCAATGTTGTTATTACTTGTTCACTGCCATTAATGTAGCAATGTAAAATTTTGATCTAGTAGAAGTAAAAATAGGATACTTTAAGCCTACTCACTGTCACATATTGATATCTAATGTTTTTGGGAATGATGATTCATGTAGGTGGTCATTGAGTTATTAATTGGATTGTTGCTTTGATTTTGGACCGTGCTGCTCATCATCACAAGTACAAATATTTGTTACAAATGTTTTTATTACTTGTTCACTACCATTAATGACAATTGATATACAAATTATGTTCATGATGAGTGAACCTTAGATTCCCGTTTGAGATTGAATGCAATGATTCTTGCGGACAGTTTGCATTAATCATTGTATTTAATCTTGAATTGTCCGTTTGGACTGTTTGGAGAGACTGATATTTTTATGGTAGATTCATGCGTTAAGGTTAACATTATTTTGTTTAATTTGATGAAATTTCGGTACAATGTATTTCTAGTTGTTCTCTGAGTGCATACTTTATTATCGGGGAATTAATCTCACCGATTTCATGTCACATACTTGGAGCCCAATGCGAAATGCTACCAAAATTTTGCCAAATTTAACAAAATAGAATTAACCTTGACGTATGAATCTATCATAAAAAATGTCTTCCTGAATGGGATAGGGCCACACATATAATAAAAAAGTGAAATTTTCATGCATCGAATAACTTTGTGAGTATCACAAAGTTATTATTTAGATGAATCGAAGTTAGATGAATGAATGTCGCATGAGCCTTGCATATGAGGAAGGTGTTGAAGAGTTCTTGCAATTTGCCTCTGAAAGAAGTCGACCAGATGAGGATGGAAATTTTTTTGTCCTTGTATAAATTATTTGAACGAGAGACAACAAATATTGGACGACATACGGGAGCATCTGTTGTGTGATGAGATTAAGAAGAATTACAATGTGGATATGGCATGGTGAATTGATAGACATGCAGAGTGGGTCCCAATTTGAACCGTTTGATGTAGAAATGGGAGATCTCTTGGAGGATATGATTCGTGACCTTGGACAAGAGTCTTGTCAGCAAGCACATGCCCTTATGTATGATACATTACAAACTAATTCAAAGAAGCCTTTGTATCTAGGGTGCAAGAATTCCTTGATGCTATTGTCGGTGGTGTTAAGTCTGATTAATGTCAAGGCCAAATATGGGTGGAGTGACTGAATCTTTAGTTCACTACTTCAAGTAGTGCACGATATGCTTCCAAAGGAAAACACGTTGCTTAAAAGTTACTATCAGGCCAAGAAGATACTGTGTCCAATGGGTATGGAGTATTAGAAGATTCATGCTTGCCCGAATGATTGTATACTGTACAGACATGAATTTCAAGAAATGCCCAAATGCCCTAGGTGTGGGGTATCACGCTACAAAGTGAAGGATGATGACGAGTGTAGTATTGACGAAAACTCAAAAAAGGGTCCCTCAGTGAAGGTGTTGTGGTATCTTCCCATCATTCCAAGGTTTAAGCGTCTGCTTGCTAATGGAGACAACGTAAAAGACCTTACATGGCATGCAAATGAGAGAAACTGCGATGGAATGCTCAATCATCCGACCGATTCCTCCCAGTGGAAGAAGATTGATAGTTTGTATCCAGATTTTGACAAAGAGGCAAGAAATCTTAGGCTTGGACTAGCCACTGATGGAATGAATCCATATGGTAGTTTAAGCACTCAACACAGTTCGTGGCCAGTTTTGCTAGTAATTTACAATTTGCCTCCTTGGTCGTGCATGAAGTGAAAATACATGACATTGTATATGATGATATCGCGCCCAAGACAGCCAGGAAATGACATCGATGTTTATCTCAATCCCATGATTGAAGACTTGACAAAGTTGTGGGACGAGGGGGTTTTAGTGTTTGATGGGTTTCGAAATGAGACTTTTCATTTGCGTGCAATGCTTTTTTGTACCATTAATGACTTTCCAACATATGGGAATTTAAGCGGTTACAATGTTAAGGCCATCGTGCATACCTCATCTGTGAAGAAGACACAAGCTACATACAATTGAAGCATGGTAGAAAAATAGTGTACACTAGGCATTGATATTTTCTAAAACCTCATCACCCTTATAGGCGATTGAAAAAAGAATTTAATGGAAGTCAAGAACATGAAACTGCGCCGATACTGTTAAATGGTGACCAGGTCTTCCAGCGGGTTCAACACCTGAATACTATATTTGTAAAGACCCAAAAGAAGGAAAAAAAAAGTAAGAGTTGCATATGGAAGTAGAGGTCAATTTTGTTTGATCTTTTGTACTGGTCTGATCTAGATGTTAGACATTGTATTGATGTTATGCATGTGAAGAAAAATGTATGTGATAGTGTCATTGGGATGCTCCTTAACATTCAAGGAAAGACGAAAGATGGTTTGAATACTCGTCAAGATCTAGCTGAGATGGGTATATGATCGCAATTGCATCCAAGGTCTGATGGTAAAAAAAATATACTTGCCTCCAGGTTGTCATACTTGGTCCAGAAAGGAGAAGATCAGTTTTGTTAGTGTCTGCGCCGGGTCAAAGTCCCACAAGGATACTCTTCAAATATTAAGAGCCTTGTGTAGTTGAAGGATCTTAAGTTAGTAGGGTTAAAGTCTCACGATTGTCACGTCTTGATGCAACAATTGTTAGTCGTGGCCATACGAGACATTTTGCCTAACAAAGTCAGGTTTGTCATAACTTGGTTGTGCTTTTTCTTCAATGCCATATGAGTAAAGTCCTTGATCCTGTGAAGTTAGATGAGCTAGAAAATGAGGCTGCTATTATATTGTGTCAGTTGGAGATGTATTTTCCTCCTGCTTTCTTTGACATCATGGTTCACTTAATTGTTCATCTGGTCAGAGAAATCAAATGTTGTGGTCCTGTTTATTTGCGGTGGATGTACCCGGTTGAGCGATACATGATGATCTTAAAAGGGTATACCAAGAATCTACATCGTCCGAAAGAATCTATTGTTGAAAGGTACATTGCAGAAGAAGCCATTGAATTTTGTTCAGAGTACATTGAAAAAGCTAAACCTGTTGGGCTTCCTGAGTCTTAGCATGATGCAAGAGTAGGAGGTAAGGGTTCAAGAGGATTGCATGTTATCACTCCAACTGTAGAAGATTTGCAACAAGCTCATTTGTATATGTTGAATAACAGTAATGAAGTTTTGCCATACATACTTCGCCATGAAGGTTTAGTGAAGGAAAGTAATCCAAAAATGTCAAAGAACAGGGTCTTGAAAAAGCATAACAAGACTTTCCTAGATTGATTTAAAGACACAATCTTTGCTGATGATATTGCTTCTGAAACGTTAAGAAAGCTAGCAGATGGGCCTAAAAGAAATGTTATAACTTGGCAAGGATACAATATAAACATGTATTCCTTCTATACAAAAGCACAAGACGAGAAAAGTACAATGCAAAATAGTGGGGTCACCCTAAGGGCTGAATCTCAATACTTCGCTAGTGTACATGATGACAATCCTCGTGTAGCTACCATCCCTTACTTTGGTTTCATTGAAGAAATTTGGGAGCTTAACTATGTCAAATTTACTGTCTGTGTTTTCAAATGTAAGTTACTTTCAATTATTAATTGCAATTATTTATGTTTATTGTGTGATTGAGTAAACCAATAAATGTGTTCTTTTATAGGATTCATTGGAGGACCAGGCCTCACAGGGTTCCTTTGCAGCCCATGGATGTCAGAATGTACTGATTGCTGCAATTGGGCAACCAGAACACCCTGGTTATATGCGTGCTGCTGGAGCCGGTGTCACGATCAAGAAATACTTTGGACCAGCTCCAAGGACCTCCAGCACGTCTTCCTCCATGGCTCCCGAAGACCTGGGGCAGCTGCCACAATAAATTAGGGACCGGTTGGAGGAGTCAATCACAAAAAAAGTGACTCGACAACTAATGTTATCCTTC
The DNA here is from genome assembly GCF_000004515.6 of Glycine max. Classification (NCBI taxonomy): domain Eukaryota; kingdom Viridiplantae; phylum Streptophyta; class Magnoliopsida; order Fabales; family Fabaceae; genus Glycine; species Glycine max. The sequence goes on along the minus strand of NC_016088.4, from coordinate 39,090,649 downwards.
AGCCAAATGCGGTCCCAGTTTCTATCGCAGATGCAATCACAGGGACTCGCATTGCCTCCTGAGTCTGAGGTTGGTCCTTCAGCTGCTTGTGTCAGCACAAAGGAGAGTTGTGTTGATCCCTTAAGGAACGATCCAAACACAGGTGACTCAGGCAAATGCGGGTTGTACGTCGAAGAAAATCCTCCCCGCTTGGTTGCCCTAGGAAGACTTTATGAGAGATCCACAACCATTCAAAAATTCATTTGTTGCATGATCAAGTCAAGGTTGGTGTTGAGGAGGTTAGAGATGCATATGCTCCCATTCTTGTACCCACTAAAGAGGTTAGGTTAGTGGGGCAGACACTTAAAACCTTCCTTGCTTACCCGACACATCTTGTCAAGCGTTTATCAAAATAGGTATTTCAGTGTCATTAAATTCTTCTTTTTTCAATTAAAGTGATCACTGTAATTAAATTATGTTAATTAACTATGTTGGATAAATAGGGAGCTGTGGGACCGGCGAAACCTGCAGATAGGCCGGATCATGATGTCGATGATCACCTATATCTGATGACATTGACCATCCCACAACTTTTTCTGAAGTCGTTGCAAGTTATGTGGGATGCTACTGTGTTTGGGGTGTTTAATGACAACTTCCCCTTATACATAAAGCATGAAGATGTGTCTGAAATAGCACACGGTGGTCAATGTCTCAACATCTCTATTTTACAGTTATGGGTTCTGTAAGTTAATTTACATTATTGTTTATTACCTAACTTATTGTTTTATATTCATACATAATTTAATTTATGTTAACAACAATAGGCATATGACTGAGACAAGTATGTGAGGGGGTAGTGATGATGTGTTTGGATTCCTCGAGCCACAGCCCATCTAGTGATCTGGGCAATCACAATTGGAATCAGAAAGTTACACTAAGAACTGGATGCAGAATTCTAAACGGGATGTGTACCTAGGAGCCTATTTGAATGGGTAAGTTAAATTGAACAAATGAATTTGAATAATGTATAATAGTATAATAACCTATATTGGTCTCCACTATAGTGCATATTGGAAAATGGTCGTCATTTTGCCTAAGGAAAATGTTGTCATATGGTTTTGTTCGTTGCATAATAGGCCAGACAACTACCTCAAAGGAATAATTAACAGATCAGTGTTGTTTTTTAATACATTTGCATTAGCATTAGTCGGAAACATCAATATTTTAATTGTACAATACACATCCATGTTTGTATTCAACTGTGCTTTAAAAGGACTTGACGATACTCCACAAAGTAAATCCAAGGCTACTGCTAGGTGGATTGTTGTTAAAGTAAGTCATTTAAACAATGCTTCTAGTTATATTTTAGTACTGTGTAGACTAATTTGTACTTAACGTTGAATATCTAAATTTCATAATGTATTTAGTGTAATAGACAAAAAGGAAGCACTGAGTGTGGGTATTATGTCATGCACTAGATGTCAACTATAATCTTAGGAAGTTTCAAGAATAATTAGGAAATGGTAATTGTTTAATTCAAAACAAATTTCATTTTGTTATAATGGGTACGTAATATATTATTAACTTATGTTTTATATATCATGCAATATTTCAATGATGCTAGACCATTGGAATCAGAGAGATTGAAGGCACTTCGCATCCAGTGGGCAAAGTATTATTTGAAAGTTAAAAATGAAACCTAGGATGTTTAGGCAATTTTGTAATTGTAGTTTAGTTACTTTACATCTTTTACAATTCATGTCTCCTTAACATTAAATATTCTTTTCATTCATAGTAATTAATAAATTTTTCATGGAATTTTTGGTCAAAATTGTTTCAAAACAGAATGAAAATTATATGTTGTGTGGTCTGCTTTTAAAATTTGCAGGTTAATTTTGGGATTATTGAAAAAACAGACACCATATTAAAAAAATCCTAAGAACAACATTGGTTTTTTTTTTTAAAAAAATCGATTTTGTATGTCATTTTAACATCGATTTTTTAAAAACTCTATGTTAAAATTCATTAACAACATTGGTTTTGGGAAAAACCGATGTTCCTGACAATAAAATAACATCGGTTCTTGCCATAAACCGATGTCTGTTATAAGAAAACAACATTGGTTTTTAATACCGATGTTGTTTTATTACCAGCAACAAAATCGATGTTAATATAATAGACATACAACATCGATTTTTACTAAAAACTGATGTTGTCTTCATATATATTAACATTGGTTTTGGTTAAATAATGGATGTTGTAATTTTATATTAACATCGGTTTTTATATAATTTTTATTATATAACATCGGTTATTTAAATAATGGATGTTGTAATTTTATATTAACATCGATTTTTGGAAAACCGATGTTTACGATAATACTTTCAACGTTGGTACTTTCAACATTGATTAATAACTGATGTTGAAACCCTATATACTTTTTGTTGAGCCTAAAGAAGCTTAGGTTAAAGAATACTTGTAATGTCTGAGTTCATGAAAAATCTTGTTGGGTACGTTACCAAGGAATAAACATAGTCTTTTAATAAGCTCTTGAAGTAAAATAAAACTTCTATTAAACGAACAAATTGTTTGCAAGTCCACCAAACGAAAAGCTCTAAGGAAGCAGTTGGCAACCAAAGTTGTGAGAAAATTAGCTCCCATAATTGAAGTCCTGGAGAAAATTCATAAAATATCAAGACTAATTTGTGATTTCAAAACAACACTATCTTTATGGATTTGAGCAATTCCATTTTGATGTTACCTGTATGCATAATTATCTTTGATCTTGGCAGAAATTGCTGTTCACTACTCCTATTCTTTTATCACCTTTCTCTCTTCCCTAGTTCAAAAGGTTTTTCCCCGCCGTTTGCACCAAGTCAATTTAATTGGAGATTGATTTCCTTTTTCTTGGATTTTCTTTTGTTGCCTATTTTCTTGACATCCAAGCAACTTATACAACTTCCATTTCCATCCAACCATGGAAATCTCTGATAAATCAAACAACATAGATTCATCTTTTAGTTTAATCATGTCATGATCACTCCTTAAGTGAGGAAGGAATATGGCACAATTGTGATGCTTCGCTGCTAGTCACATTTGAACAATAACAATGAGCATTGGTCTTTATTGAGACTCTAATACAATTATTACCACACAATCCAAGCCATCCTAAGCGAGTGTTGTGGCAACAAAGTCTACTCCAAAGACCAAATGCAAGGTAGAATACCAATCGTCATTTTGTTCCAAAACCTAATAAAAAACCACATATGCCAAATTGACACAAAGAAGTACTTGTTCACCGTCAAGAAAAGGTGGATCTCAACTTTGTTGTTTTTGAAGGGAAGATGTTTGTCCTTGTCTTTAGAAGAAGGGGTTTTGGATATTCCTTCCCGTTTGTTATTGTTTGTAGGTCAAGCTGATTGTGACAATACCTCTTATCAGACTTGTGTTAGTGTATTAAGCATCATACAACGTTGAAAGTACCAACGTTATTAACCAATGTTGAAAGTACCAACGTTGAAAGTATTATCGTTCACATTGATTTTCCAAAACCGATGTTAATATAAAATTACAACATCAGTTTTTACTAATAACTGATGTTATATAATAAGAATTATAAAATTACAACATCAGTTTTTACTAATAACCGATGTTGTTTTATTACCATTAACATTGGTTTTTACTAAAACTGATGTTGTTGATGAAACTTAACATCGTTTTTTTTTTAAATCGATGTTAAAATAACATACAACATCGTATTTTTAAAAACCGATGTTGCTTTTTAGGATTTTTTTTAATATGATGTCTATTTTTTTAATAACCCCAAAATTAACCTACAAATTTTAAAAGCAGACCACACAACATATAATTTTCATTCTGTTTTGAAATAGTTTTTACCAAAAATTCCATCAAAAATTGATTAATTATTATGAATTAAAATAATATTTAATGTTAAGGACACATGAATTGTAAAAAATGTAAAGTAAGTAAACTAATTACAAAATGGCCCACCGGATGCGAAGTGCCTTCAATCTCTCTGATTCCAATGGTCTAACATCATTAAAATATTGCATAATATAATAAAATATAAGTTAATAATATAATATCAATGATAAAAAAATGAAATTTGTTTGAATTAAACAATTACCGTTTCCCAATTATTCTTGAAGCTTCCTAGGATTATAGTTGACATCTAGTGCATGACAAAATACCCACACTCAGTGCTTCCTTTTTGTCTATTACACTAAATACATTATGAAATTTAGATATTCAACATTAAGTACAAATTGGTCTACACAGTACTAAAATATAACTAGAAGCATTGTTTAAATGACTTACTTTAACAACAATCCACCTAGCAACAACAACCTTGGATTTACTTTGTGGAGTATCGTCAAGTCCTTTCAAAGCACCGTTGAATACAAACATGGATGCATATTGTACAATTAAAATATTGATGTTCCCGACTAATGCTAATGCAAATGTATTAAAAAACAACACTGACCTGTTAATTATTCCTTTGAGGTAGTTGTCTGGCCTATTATGCAATGAACAAAACCAGATGACAACATTTTCCTTAGGCAAAATGTCGACCATTTGCCAATGTGCACTGCAGTGGAGACCAATATAGGTTATTGTAATATTATACATTATTTAAATTCATTTGTTCAGTTTAAATTACTCATTCAAGTAGGCTCCTAGGTACACATCCCTCTTTCATTTCTGCATCCAATTCTTAATATAACTTTTTGATTCAAATTGAGATTGCCTAGATCTTTGTATGGAATGTGGCTCGAGGAATCCATACACATCGGCATTCCCCGCTCGCATACTTGTCTCAATCATATGCCTATTGTTGTTAACATAAAGTAAATTATGTATAAATTTAAAACAATATGTTAGGTAATAAACAATAATGTAAACTGACTTATAGAATCCACAATTGTATAATAGAGATGCTGAGACATTGACCATCATGTGCTATTCCCGACAGATCTTCATGTTTTATGTACAAGGGGAAGTTGTCATTAAACACCCCAAACACGGTAGCATCCCACATAACCTGCAACGACTTCAAAAAAAGTTGTGGGATGGTCAATGTCATCAGATATAGAGGATCATCGACATCTTGATCCGGCCTATCTGCAGGTTTCGCTGGTCACATAGCTCCCTATTTATCCAACACAGTTAATTAACATAATTTAATTACAATGAACACTTTAATTGAAAAAAAAAGCATTTAATGACATTGAAATACCTGTTCTGATAAACGTTTGACAAGATGTGTTGACCAAGCAAGGAAGGTGTTAAGTGTCTGCCCCACTAATTTAACCTTTTCAGTGGGTACAGGAATGGGAGCATCTGCATCTCTAACCTCCTCAACACCAACCTTGACTTGATCATGCAACAAAGAAATGTTGTGAACGGTTGTGGATCCCTCATATAGTCTTTCTTGGGCAACCAAGCGGGGAGGATTGTCTTCGACGTACAACCTGCATTTGTCTAAGTCACCCGTGTCTGGATCGCTTCCTGAGGGATCAACACAACTCTCCTTTATGCTGACACAAGCAATTGAAGGATCAACCTCAGACTCTGGAGGTAGTGTGAGTCCCTATGATTGCATCTGCAATTGAAAATGGGACTACATCTGGCTGAAGGATAACATTAGTTGTCAAGTTACATTTACTGTGATCGACTCCTCTAGCTGGTCCCTGATTTTTCGCGTCAGCTGCTCTAGGTCTTTGGGAGCCATGGACGAAGACATGCATGGTGTCCTCAGAGCCGGTCCAAAGTATTACTTGATCGTGACACCAGCTCTAGCAGCACGCACACGACCAGGGTGTTCTGGTCACCCAATGGCAACAGTCAGTACATCTTGACTTCCATAGGCGACAAAGGAACCTTGTGAGGCCTGGTCCTCCGATGAATCCTGTAAGGAACACATTTATTGGTTTACTCAATCACACAATAAACATAAATAATTGCAATTAACAATTGAAAGTGACTTACAATCTTGTCAGCAATTTCCTTTGCTACCTGAGACGTCATTTGCCCAGTTTTCTTGGTAAGGGCCATCTTCCACTTCACGTGTCGTCAGATGGGAGATGGAATACCAATCACGGTGTTAGTGCTTCTAGATTGAGCAGTTTCCTCCACTTTTTTGTTTCTCTTCCCCTCCATCAACTTGTTTTCTAGATATTCATAACTCCCGCGAGACAACAAGTGAGGGGTAGTGTTTTGTTTCGGGATGGCCTGTGCCTTTTTTCGCACATCCTGTAAAAATTAAATGTTATTGAAAGTTATCATTACAATGTATAATAGTAACTGAATTTAAAGTTTATAACAATGAAAATCACAAACTTACCTCCCACGAAAGATCTCTGCGGGATAGACAAAATTGGGCCCATTTCTCCTTGCTAATGTCGTACTTTTCCAATACAGTGTCATCAGCACTTTCCTTGTCGGCTGCAAGTGTCCATTTCAATGTCAAATCAAACTTAAATTGTCTCCACCGCTCCCCACAGTCTGAAGTATTTTCTTTTTCGTCTTCAGATCAGATGCTTCAGGGATATCAAATTCCGCCTGACAAACGAAAAATTACATTCTATTGTTACTAAATTACAATTTGATTGTCAATCAACAAAATGAAAGATTTAACCAAAATACCTGAATATCCTCCCATATTAAATCCTTCTGAGCAGTTGGGACTTGTTTCCAATTCTCGTATGTCACATCCACCTTATCACGAGAGACGATCCCCAAATATGTTCTTAACTTCTTTCTGTGGGGACCGTCAGCTTTCTAGGTTGCAGGATCGACATGGACCACATGTCTCTTTGCCCCAACTGGTCTAGTCGCCAATGATCTTAGCCGTGTGTCTTTTCTTGTCCACTTCGAGGTAGATGGCGATTGTGATGTTGCAGTAGGAGGAGGAGGAGGAGGAGAGCTGGGTGGTGTAGCCATTTTCCTATAAAGAAAAAAACAGTTAATTAACATTATCACAAAACTGAATAACTTATGTAAATGAATGGACTGAAATGAAGTACATAATAAGAAAATTACATTAGATGATGTTAATTAATTCTCCTTCATCATTATCATTACGATTAGCATGAACGCCGTCAGCTTCTTATTCTCCAACGATGTTAGGCAACATTTGTGTGGACAAAGGACTAACATAAGTATCAATGTATGAATCATAATCTTCAACATTAACACCAATTGTTTTTCCGTGTAGAACCACTTATCACCTTTCATCACAAGGGTCTTGAACATAAAATACTTGTTTAGCTTGTTCTGCCATGATGAAAGAGTCATTTTCGTAAGTGAGTTTCTTTAGATCTACCAACGTAAATCCTACATCATCATTCCGAACATCGATATTGCTTTCAACCCATTTACATTTGAAAACATAGACAGTAAATTTGACATAGTTAAGCTCCCAAATTTCTTCAATGAAACCAAAGTAAGGGATGAAAGCTACACGAGGATTGTCATCATGATGATGCAATCCTCTCTAGGAAGGGACCAGGTACCAGAGCCATGAGCAAGAGGCTCCAAGAGGATTGGACTAGAGCTACTAAAGAAGGCCCTAGGGTGCCCTAGGGTTCTCATGAACCTTAGGGTAGATTTTTGAGCCCATGGGTCAAGGTTGTATCCACTTTTCTTTGTAAATATTAGAATAGGTTTTCCTTCTTTTGGGCCTTGTATTTTGGCCATTCTAGTAGTATAGGGTTTTAGCCTTGTATTTCAGGGCATTTTGAGTAGTTTTTGTAGTAGAGACTTTTTTTTGTATTTTCATGTATTTTTGGAATGGGGGTGAGCTTAGCTATTATAGGGGGTGTGTAGCTATGCTCTAGCTTCTCATCTCAAGGAGGTGAGCTTAGCTATTAGAGAGGTGTGTGTAGCTAAGCTCTAGCTTCTTTAGGAATCTTCTCAAGGAAACTTCTCAAGGAGGTGAGCTTAGTTATTAGAGGGGTGTGTGTAGCTAAGCTCTAGCTTCTCAAGGAAGTTTTCTCAAAGAAGCTTCTCAAGGAAGTTTTCTCAAGAAAGCTTCTCAAGGAAGTTTTCTCAAGAAAGCTTCTTAAGGAAGCTACCTAGTCTATAAATAGAAGCATGTGTAACAATTGTTGTAACTTTGATGAATGAAAGTCTTATGAGACACACTTCAAAGTTCCACTTCTCTCCCTCTTTTATTCCTTCAATTTCGTGCTCCCCCCTTCTCTATTTCTTTTCCTCCATTAATGCATCCTCTTCAAGCTTCTTATCCAAGGCACATTCTAGGTGGTGAAGCTCCTTCTTCCATGGCTTATTCCCTAGTGGATGGTGCCTCCCCTCTTCTCTTCTCCTTTGCCTCCACTGCATCTCCATGGTGGAAAATCACCATTTAAGGACCTCATTGAAGCTCAAAGATCCAGCCTCCATAGAAGCTCCACAAGCAAGCTTCCATCAATGTACACTAGCGAAGTGTTGAGATTTAGCCCTGAGGGTAACCCCACTATTTTGCATTGTACTTTTGTCATCTTGTGCTTTTGTGTAAAAGGAATACTTGTTAAAATCATATCCTTGCCAAGTTATAACATTTCTTTTAGGCCCATCTGCTAGTTTCTTAACATTTCAGAAGCATTATCATTAGCAAAGATTGTATCTTTAAGCCAATCTAGGAAAGTCTTGTTATGCTCTTTCAAGACCCTATTCTTCGACATTTTTGGATTACTTTCTTTCACTAAACCTTCATGGCGAAGTATGTATGACAAAACTTCATTACTGTTATTCAACACATACAAATGAGCTTGTTGCAAATCTTCTACACTTGGAGTGATAACATGCAGTTCTCTTGAACCCTAACCTCTCACTCTTTCGTCATATCGAGACTCGGGAAGACCAACAGGTTTAGCTTTTTCAATGTACTCTGAACAAAATTCAATGGCTTCTTCTGCAATGTACCTTTCCATAATAGATGCTTCTAGACAGTGTAGATTCTTGGTATACTTTTTTAAGATCTTCATGTATCGCTTAACCGGGTACATCCACCACAAATAAATTGGACCATAACATTTGATTTCTCTGACCAGATGAACAATTAAGTGAACCATGATGTCAAAGAAAGCAGGATGAAAATACATCTCCAACTGACACAATATAATAGCAGCCTTGTTTTCCAACTCATATAACTTGACAGGATCAAGGACTTTGCTACATATGCATTGAAAAATAAGCACAGCCGAGTTATGGCAAGCCTGACTTTGTTAGGCAAAATGTCTCGTATGACCTCGACTAACCATTGTTGCATCAACACATGACAATCATGAGACTTTAAGCCTACCAACTTAAGATCTTTCAACTGCACAAGGCTCTTAATATTTGAAGAGTATCCTTGAGGGACTTTAACCCAGTGCAGACACTGACAAAAATTGATCTTCTCCTTTCTGGACAAAGTATGACAAGCTGGAGGCAGATATACTTTTTTACTATCAGACCTTGGATGCAACTGCGATCATATGCCCATCTCAGCTAGATCTTGATGAGTATTCAAACCATCTTTCGTCTTGCCTTGAATGTTAAGGAGCGTCCCAATGACACTATCACATACACTTTTCTCCACATGCATAACATCAATACAATGTCTAACATTTAGATTAGACCAGTACAGAAGATCAAAGAAAATTGACCTCTTCTTCCATATGCAACTCTTACTTTTTTCCTTCTTTTAGGTCTTTCCAAATATAGTATTTAGATGTTGAACCCACTGGAAGACCTGGTCACCAGTTAACGGTATCTGCATAGTTTCATGCTCTTGACTTCCATTAAATGCTTTTTTCAATTGCTTATAAGGGTGATGAGGTTTTAGAAAACGTCGATGCCTAGTGTAAACTGTTTTTCTACCATGTTTCAGTTGTAAGTAGCTTATGTCTTCATCACAAATGGAGCATGCACTATGGTCCTTAACCCTTCAACTAGTCAAATTCCCATATGTTGGAAAGTCATTAATGGTACAAAAAAGTATTGCACACAAATGAAAAGTTTCATTTTGAAACCCATCAAACACTAAAACCCCCTCGTCCCACAACTTTGTCAAGTCTTTCAATCAATGGACTAAGATAAACATCGATGTCATTTCCTGGCTATCTTGGGCCCGATATTATCATAGACAACATCATGTATTTTTGCTTCATGCACAACCAAGGAGAAAAATTGTAAATTACTAGCAAAACTGGCCACGAACTATGTTGAGTGCTTAAACTGACATATGGATTCATTCCATCAGTGGCTAGTCCAAGCCTAAGATTTCTTGCCTCTTTGTCAAAATCTGGATACAAACTATCAATCTTCTTCCACTGGGAGGAATCGATCGGATGATTGAGCATTCCATCGTAGTTTCTCTCATTTGCATGTCATGTAAGGTCTTTTACGTTGTCTCCATTAGCAAATAGAAGCTTAAACCTTGGAATGATGGGAAGATACCAAAACACCTTTGCTGGGGGGCTTTTCTTTGAGTTTGCGTCACTACTACACTCAGTTTGTACCGTGATACCCCACACCTAGGGCATTTGTGCATGTCTTGAAACTCATGTCTGTACAGTATGCAATCATTAAGGTAAGCATGAATCTTCTGATACTCCATACCTATTGGACACAATATCTTCTTGGCCTGATAGTAACTTTTTGGTGACGTGTTTTCCTCTAGAAGCATATCATGCACTACTTGAAGTAGTGAACTAAAGCTTTTGTCACTCCACCCATATCTGGCCTTCACATTAACAAGTTGTAACACCGCTGACAACAACTTTAAGGAATGCTTGCACCCTGGATACAAAGGCTTCTTTGAATTAGTTTGTAATGTATCATACATAGGGGCATGTGCTTGCTGAAAAGACTTTTGTCCATGATCACGAATCATATCCTCTAAGTGATCTCCTATTTCTACATCAAATTGTAGAAGCAAGCTTCATGATGATGAATCAAGTCGATTCAAGTAGTTTTGATGATAACAAAGATGATGACAAAAAGCCCAAGAGAATGATTTCAAGATTGAGTCAACAAGATTCAAGAATCAAGAGAAGTTTGATTTCAAGATTCAAGATTCAAGAGAAGAAATCAAGAAGACTTCACAAAGGAAGTATTGAAAAGATTTTTCAAAAAACAAACATAGCACAATTTTTTTTTTCAAAAGAGTTTTCTCAAAATTTTCTAAGTTACCAGAGTTTTTATTCTCTGGTAATCAATTACCAGTTTCCTGTAATCGATTACCAGTAGCAAAGTTTGATTTCAAAAGCTTCTAACTGAATTTGCATCGTTCCAATTGATTTCAAAATGGTGTAATCGATTACAAGATATTGGTAATCGATTACCAGTGTATCTGAACATTGAAATTCAAAATCAATTGTGAAGAGTCACATCCTTTCATAAAATGCTTTGTGTAATCGATTACATGGTTTTGGTAATCGATTACCAGTGACAAGTTTTGAATAAAAAAGTCAAGAGATGTAACTTTTCTAATGGTTTTCAGGTTTTTCTTAAGATTATAACTCTTCCAATGGTTTTCAGGTTTTTCTCAAGGCTATAACTCTTCCAATGGTTTTCTTGACCATACATGAAGAGTCTATAAAAACAAGACCTTGACTTGCATTTTTTTTTAAAAAAAAACTTGATATAACTTTTTCATATATTCTTTTACAACCTTTGAATCTCTTTGAACATCTTTTTGAACTTTGCCTTCTTCTTATTCCTTTGCCAAAAGTTTTCTGAGTTTTCTGGTTTCCAAACTTTGTTCTTTCACAGAAAACAAAAGTGTTCGATATCTTTTCATTCTCTTCTCCCTTTGCCAAAAAGAATTTGTCAAGGAATAACCGCCTGAATTATTTTTGTGTCTCTCTTCTCCCTTTTCCAAAAGAACAAAGGACTAACCGCCTGAATTCTTTTGTGTCTCCCTTCTCTGTTTTCAAAGAAGTCAAAACGACACAGTATGAGAATTCTTTTGATTCTTCCCTTTCCATTAAACAAAAGATTTCAAAGGACTAACCGCCTGAGAATTCTTTTTTTTCCCCTTAACAAAGTTTCAAAGGACTAACCGCCTGAGAACTTTGTCTTAACACATTGGAGGGTACATCTACTTGGGTTGTTGTAACTGAGAACAAGAGAGGGTACATCTCTTGTGGATCAGTTCAAGTGGAGGGTACATACACTTGGTTGTTCAAAGAGAACAAGGGAGGGTGCATCCCTTGTGGATCTTTGCTTGTAAAGGTTTTTACAAGGTTGAAAAGAAATCTCAAGGACCGCAGGTCGCTTGGGGACTGGATGTAGGCACGAGTTGTTGCCGAACCAGTATAAAATTCTTGTGTTTGTCTTCTTCTTCCCTACACTCTTTAATTTCCGTTGTGCACTTTAATTATCGCTTTTACTTTTGGTTAAGTTTCAATTCCTGTTCTTTACTTTCTTAACTTAGTAGTAAAAGCCTAATTAAATCTAGCAACATTAAGAATGATAGATTTTTAATTAGTAAAGGCTCATTGATAATTAATTCAACCCCCCTTTCTTAATTATTCTGAGGCCACTTGATCCAACACAAATGGTTTAGATTGAGACCCCCTTTGCATGTCTATCAATTCATCATGCCATATCCATGTGGTGTAATTCTTCTTAATCCCATCACACAACAGATACTTCTATATGTCGTCTAGTATTTGTTATCTCCCATTCAAACAATTGATGCAAGGAGAAAAATATTTTCTGTCCTCATCTGGTCGACTTCTTTCAAAAGCAAATTGCAAGAACTGATCAATACCTTTGGTCCATCTAAATAATAACTCCGCGATACTCACAAAGTTATTCCATGCATGAAAATCTCACTTTTTCATTATAGGTGTGGCCCTATCCCATTCAGGAAGACATTTTTTTATGGTAGCTTCATATGTCAAGGTTCAATCTCTTTTGTTAAATTTGACAAAACTTTGGTGGCATTTTGCATTGGTCTCCAAGTACACGACATGAAATCCATGAGATTAATTCCCCAATAATCAAGTATGCACTCAGAGAACAATTAGAAATGCATTGTACCAAAATTTCATCAAATTGAACAAAAAAATCTTAACCTTAACGAATGAATCTACCATAAAAATATGAGTCTCCCTAAACTGTCCAAACGGACAATTCAAGATTCAATACAACGATTAATGCAAACTATCCGCAAGAATCATTGTATTCAATCTCAAATGGGAATCTAAGGTTCACTCATGATAAGCATTAACTATATACAAAACAATAGTCATTAATCACATAAAACAACGTAAAAAAGGACTCTAACATAAACCAGGCCAAGAAAAGTATGTTTTACATTCGTACCTATAATAATGTTCAATATCAGTAGTCTCCAACAATGAATATCATCAATGATGATGCAAGCAACAAAATGATAAGGGTCTCCGAGCTTATGCTATAGCAAATAAGGGTTCAGTATGTTTCTATAGAAATGATAGACATATAGATAAGAGAAAAACATCAAATTTTCCACTTATAGAAACCTATGAACTAGAATGGAATAAACAAGTCAATAAGCCAAGTTCAATGCATACAAACTAGACAATTATGCATTCGCATAAATACTCATTCCCTCTTACTAACAAAATTTGTTGTCAGTCAATGCATTACTTACTTTTCTGGTATTGCTCCAATAACAAGCTTGCTGATATTATGCACAGTAACCAAGTCAACAATCCCTTTCTGAACTTGATCGGCTTCACTAATGACACTGCTTGCCTTAACCTGAAAAGAAATTACTTTAACAAAGACCACAAATAATTATCATCTTCAAACAAATTGCATTGTAAAGAGTACAAAATGAGATAGTTTCAACATATGTACCAAAAAAGCAGGTGCATTAATAAACATTTCTATAGGAATTAATAAGTTCAAGGCATATATTTCAATCTCTTAACAATTTAGTGTAAGTAACCAATATTTCTCAAATAATTAATTAAACCCTTTGGTTATTGTCTTTGAACACACCATTAACCACCCGTAGAGCCTGCAATCCAGTGTTACTTGTTTCTTTCATCAGAGCACAGTTAAGTGATAAGAATAATTGAGGGTAGGCAAGTAACACATAAAAATGAGGCTATAGCATAAACGAAGAATATGAAAAGTAAGAGATTTAATAATTAAGATGGTACGTGCCCTGCAGAGTAGTAATGTATAAGAATAGAATATGTATAAGCTACAATTGGAACCAGCTACAATAAACAAATGATAGGGGCAGTGGCAGTAGAGAGGATGGAACATAGGATGGGGAAGAGAGAGCTGAGTTAGTAAAGGGAAACATAACAACAACACTGGATGCTCTCTGAACACTACCAACAGCTTGTCTATTTCTTTCTTTGAAACGTCCCTTTTGAACCAAAGATTAACTGCACCTCTCTTACTTTTCCATGAAGAATCCTCAATAAAAGTTCACACTGTAATATCTATCTATCTATCTATCTATCTATCTATATATATATATATATATATATATATATATATATATACACATATTTTCCCCTAGCTATCCCTCTAAACTAGCTTATCTAATTAGATTAACATCATTAGCTTTTAGTTAATTGCAGTGAACTTGTGGTCTATTTTGGCTAGCAGCATATAGCATTGCTCCATTATCAATGATATATGTGCATCTGGCCCGCCTTACCACAACCCTTCTATGCCACTTAATTGAATAACAAATTGAGTAAAAGTAGTACTTCCCCTTGAAAAGTATTGTTTAGTTACAAGTGGAAAGATGATTAATTAATTGAACTCATACATCATGTTATTTTATTTTTAAAACTTTTAAAGAAAGTAGAAAATGAAAATCATAGAATGATATTATCAAGCACAGGGAATCAATTGGTATGAGATTTTTTTAGCTTAACAAAAGGTTTTGAATTTGAGTCCTGAATTTGAATGTATGTAGTTATGTTAAATATTTAGAGGGAAAAGAGTATCCTTATGGTAAAAAACAAAAACAAAAAAAAAATCATAGAATGATAAGTACCAATAGAATAGACTAGACACAAACAATAATTAGTTTGTTTTGCTCCACAGAATGGTAACCGAATGGTAACTAATAGGATTTAAAAAAATGTGGCTAAAAGCAATATCATGTCCCCCGCAAATCATATTTGCCTCCCCGAAGCAACACTCGGCATGGTGGGAAAATATGGCCCCTAGAATGACATTTGTGGTTCCCACACACACATTTTCTAAAGCTTTACCAGAAAACATTTAAACAAAGCTAAGGTACTTGTTATATTTTGTATAGTTATAATCTTGGCTTCTTGCTTTTTTCTTTCATACTTTTAACCAGTTTTACTGCAGCTTGAAGCACGATTGACGAACCTTGAAGGCAAAGAGTTGGGTCATTTTGCTGGTTCTACCAAGGGAAAGCCCAAGATAGAAGCATATGACAAGGACTGAAACAAAGGAGTTGGAGGATTGATAACCCCAATTTGTAGGTATATATATATATATATTCTAACACTAGTCAAAATTATAATTAAGCCAATTAATTAGCTAGTGAGGATTGTTTATATATATAGTCATGCATAGAAGAAATTTTATTAATTCTCTATCTGGTGTATTGGTTTTTAGGTCTTGCAAGATGTGGGAAAAGTTGTAGATTAAGATGGATGAATTATCTAAGGCCTAATATGAAAAGAGGGAACTTCCTAATACTAGGGACTATAGGACTACAGGACTATATGCTCCCTTGAACTGTGTTGTTTACCTAAAGAGTGTCAAGAAGCTTCCAATATATTGGTTGCTTCCTTTGTTTTGGATTCACTCAGGAGCCTTAACCGCATTGGCGTGTGTTATAGCAAAATGGATTCTTGTCGGAAAGAAAAAGGCAGGTGAAGTAGTGCCTTTATGGAGTCAAAGGATCGCATTGGACAGCACATGGCAGACCATTACAACCTTAGTTGGAGACTATTTTATGGACATGGCAAGTGGATCATTTTGGTTTATGTTATGGATGAAGTTGATGGGTGCAAATGTGGATATGGAACATGCAATTTATATTGAACAGGCAGTTTATGTGCTAGCTTGTCATTTGTGCAATCACAAATGCACTCTTTCAAGGTATTGTAATGAACAACTAGCTAGCTTTTTTACTAGAAGCTGAGTCATTATTAGTTACATTTAGGATGTTGTATAATTAAATAATATGCATCATGCAGTGAAATTCCACTATAATTTCAAGGTTGAGCTTATAACAAGGAAATGACATAAATAACAATAGATAAATTTTATATTGAAAAGAAAAGAATCAACAATTCAACAACCAAATTGAGACAAATACGTTTTCACCTGTAGAGATATTTGTTCTACCTTCAGCCTCTCGTGCAAAAAGTGCATCAATGCCTATAGATGGCAAGACTGGAGACAACAAACCAAAGTCATGAAAAATACCAAACATACTAAATGATGAACCAGACAACAAAACACAGATATGGTCTTGCAGAAAAGGAGGGAATACATAAATGGATAACATAAAAACAAAATAATGACAAAAAAACTGAACAAAAGATTGAAGGGAAAATCCAAACAAGCATACAAATGAAGGTCTAACCACTAGGGGAAAACAAAAATAATTCTAACATTACTCGAGGTGTTAAAATATTTAATGGTAGGGACTACTATTTATTTACTTTTGACAAAGGAACAACTTTTAATGAAAGGAAAAGATTTTAGTAAGGATCGCCAATCCATCAACCTTTTTCAAGTTTCAACCCATTTGGATAATTTTTCTATTTTCTATTCCTAGCGTAGTCTCCAACAAATTGTGTCTTGTTGTGTACAATTGTGCATGTTGACAGTTAATGAATGACCATACAAGCTTCTATTAAGAAGCTGATACTCTATTCTGATATCCCAACTAATAGTTCGGTTGTACTTGATAGTATAGTTATTAAATCACCTTAGATAGGATCATCTTATCACCACTAATCTATATATTTTAAAAATATGTTGATTCTAGGAGTTAGCTTTCCACAGCTATCACCACTTGTTTATGTATACATGAAAACATTCAAGAGATAATCACACTCAGATTATTCCCCTAAATTTCTTTCTTTAACATTGCCAAGAAGGCTGTCAGGCAGTCAAAAAGTGTTGGAATAAGTGGTCATTGGTTTCAAAGCCCAAAAAGATGTAGTATGTGTTACATGGGAATGGGCATAGTAACCAATTTGATTAAGACCTTCTCGTCTGATCTTCAGTTTTATTAAGTGAACAACTTGGTGGTATTTTGGTGAAATATGGGTAGATTTAAGTGTTGTATTCTAGTACTGAGTCAGAAACACTTGACTGGTTTAGTACTGAAAGCTATAACAATAAAAATGATAATAGCAATATTAGTAAGTTTTCAAATGTCAATAGTGGAAACAATATTATTAGTAGAGGAAGGGATGAACATGAACTTATGGGTCATGTGGCTTTGTTCGTGGGGCACTAAATAGTAGCAGCTATCAACAATAATAATGCTCTCCCTTACTCGGCCAAATTAGAACAGCAACACATATTGAAAATATAGATTGAGGATAGCTCAAGATGGGATTTAACACAACAATACAAGTGTAAAAAAAATAATTAAAACTATCTTCACTTATGAATCAATTAATAGCAAACCCATCAAACCAAAGCAGAATAGGTCAAGCTTCAATTCCAATGACCAAAGAAGAGTTGGGGTTTATACATAAAAATGATATCCATGCAACCAACCAAATAAGAATAATCATATATTCAACCAAGGAAAATTTAAATCCAAGCAAGACAAAAGAGGGTTTGCCTTGTTAACTAGAAAACAGTGACTACCGTCAATGCTGGGAAGAAGAAACTATCCACTTTGGAAGAAGGCACCAGTGAGGGTTTCGCGGGCACAGCCAACCTTGGAGACGTCAGGGACGGTGGTGAGGTGTCAAGCGTGTTGCAAAGGGAGATACAGCCGCGAAGAAGACAGAAGTAGAGAGCGTGAGGAAAATAGGGCTCGCGTTCTAATATTTTTAAAATGTAGCTTCCACATCGGTTTTCAATAGAAAACTGATGTTAACCAAGTGATGTAAACGTTGGCATCGGTTTTATGAATAAAACCGATGTTAACTTTTGATAAATTAACATCAGTTTTATAAAAACCGATGTTAACGAACTTACGTTAACATCGATTTTATAAAAATCGATGTTAATGAACGTACGTTAACATCGGTTTTGCAAAAAATTGACGTCAACTAATTCACATTATTTACAATTATGCCACCACATTTATGTTAACATCGGTTTAGGAAAAAACCGATGTTAAACTGACAATGTTAAATCTTTATTTTCTAGTAGTGGTAGTACAAATAAGTGAGTATGTTGTTTTCATCTAGGCTCTTTAATCATATAAATCAATCCAATAAAATATTTTTATTGAAGTTCTCTTTTTTTTTTTTTTGATAAATATTCATTTTGGTCTCTGAAAGTGTGAGACGCTGACAAATTGATCCATGAAAGATGAAAAATTCAAATTTAATCTTTGAATGTACAAAAAGTATGATGGATCAGTCATGTCATTAACTCTCCTCCATTATCACTAAGTTGTGTGCCTATATAGCACCTCTGATGATGACATGACAGCTGACGGTTGTCACTTGTCATCCATATAGTTGTCACTTGTCGTCCATATAGTTGTCACTTGTCTAATATTTGACTTTGCAATTTAGTCTATGAAGTTAACAATGCTGTCATTTTAATCCTTGAACTTAATCTCTTACTAACATTTTGGTTTCTAAACTTCACTATATACTATCATTTTGGTCCCTAAAAGTACTTTTAAATTTTTAATTAAGTCTCGTGTTGCATGTAAATTATTAGAATAGTCACCACCATATCCCCTTACTTCCATTTCATATTTGTCATATTTTTTATCTTCCTCTTCCACACTTTGTAGTTCATCTTAACTTTCACATCCACTATTTGCATGCAACGTTTGTCATTTATTCAACTGAAACATTAATTCTAATAGGAAAATAACACAAAAGCATCTTAAAAAATTATTTATTTATTTTCTTAATAAACATTGTCTAGCTTCTTTAAGAAGTTACATGTTGTTCAATTAAAAAAATTCAAATAACTTCTTCAACACTCTCAAGTAACCATTACATTTAACATTCTTTGATGTCTATATATACCTTGTAGTTATGGTTGGAAATAAGTCGAGCTCAGTACAACTCGACTCAGCTCATTAATATTTAGCTCAACTCAAAACTCGACTCGAGCTCGACATAAACCTTTTTTTCCCAGCTCGATCTCGACTTGTTTCAAACTCACAAACATCTATGTTCATATTATTAGCATGAATCACATGAACCAAGAGTCAAAATTTTTAAATCCTATATATTTCAAATTTTCAATTTATTGGTAGATTTTAGATAAGATGATTGTTTAATTTTTTTTAAGAAAGCAAAATTGAACGTATTCTATTAATTTTTTAGGGCCACAAGGTATGAAATAAAAAGACATAATTACAACCAAAGTTTGCAAAAATAAAAACTACCCCACCCTACATACATAAAATAATAGAAAATTCAATCGATTATATATATATATATATATAGACATATCAAGCCAATTCATGAACCAAATGAGTCGAACTATACGCAACTCAAGTTAAACTCATTTTGTTCATGAATGAAGTTCAACGAGATTATGAAATCGAGTTTCAAACTATTTTCAAGTTGGTTTGGTTCATCGCCACCTCTGGTGCACCAGTAGTTCATGAAAATAACTTTTGTTGTTTACATTTTCTGATATGCTTGATCCTTTTTCATTGATCATCAATCATGTGCCACCCCTCACACTTACACCTCCTTCAACCTTAAAATTTCTCACTCTTTACACTCCAAATGTGATAAAAAAAAAATGAAAAATGACACATGCTTTGCATGCCACTAGAGTGTCATGTCCTCTAATACGCAACCATTGAACAATTCTGTGAAAATTGCAAAGACCGAAAAAAAGAGGGACAAGATGTACTACACTTGTCACATTGAAAGGGTATATAAGAAATGGTTCTAACACTTCCATTTTTCCTTTCATGATTCTCTAGTTTTTTTAACTATCTTTTTGTGATTAATGTTATTCCATAAAATATATTAATTAATTAATTAATTAATCTAACATACATACATATTAATAGCATAAAAGATAATAACTTGATTTAGATAGAAGATCTAATTTTGAACCTTATAGAATCTTGTGAGGGATAATTTAGTTTCGTACTTATAGTATAATTTAAATAGAAAATTTTTAAGAGGAAGGTAATATGAGGGATAAAGAATAGAAGTGAAGAAATATGATAATGTCTATGCTAATAATTTACATGCACCATGGAACTTAATTGAAATTTTGAAAGTGCTTTCAGGAACCAGAATGACAATATGTGGTTAAGTTCAATGACCAAAACATTAGTAAGTAGTTAATTTCATAGACTAAAATGACAACAAATTATTAAATTCGGAGACTAAATTGAAAACCAACTTTAAGACTTATGGTAGACACATGGATAACACGTGACAACCATCGTTTGTCATGTCATCATTAGAGGTGTCACATAGGCACCACACATTAGGAATAATGGAGGAGAGTTAACATGACTAATTTGTTGTACTTTTTGTACATTCGAGAACTAAATTCAAATTTTTTATCTTTTAGTGACCAATCTGTCAATGTCTCACACTTTTGTGGATCTAAATGAGTATTTATCCTTTATTTTTTTAGTTCTATGATTTTTGTCTTCATCAACTTGAGGTCACTTGTATCTCTTTTCCAATTTCTAATCATCACGATCTTAAAATTGATTAATTTATTTGCTCTCAAATTTCTATTTGGGAAATAAAAAATATTATTGTTCACACCTAGTATATATAATATGATCCTCGTTAGGAATCATATTATTTTACGAATATTTCTTGAATTGGTTATCTTATAACAAGAATTAAAGACAACATAAAGAAAAGAGGTAGAAGAAGAGAAAAAACTAGCACAAAGCAATGAAACAATTGCATCAATGATGCAAACAAGAACTACATGACGTTTAAACCAAAGAAACAAAAAAGATGGAATAGACAAGAAATGGAAATTAAAGTCCAAATTATAATTTAAATTAAACTGAAAATATTCCTAATCTAGAATTAAAACTAGGGCTCCTAATTAGCATCAAACCAACTCCTTTATCATTATTAAAATTGTTCCAAAAACACTTAAATAAATTGAAATAAAAAATTAGGTTGCAAATCCATGTTGGTGCATTGTTAGGTTGACCTGCTTCAACTTGAATCAAGTGCATCATCATGGACTCTCTTCTCCCATTTTAGGCTTGACTATATAATATGTTGATAATCTCTAAATTTTTCTTTTGTCTCTTTTATTCTTGCTCTCATTGGTATTTCTAACCCAACCATAGTTGTCTCTTTGAGTTCTTCCTTTCTCAAGTCCTTTGAGCCAATTAAGGGATCCTTCTTCTTACGTGCATCTTTCATCTCTTCTTGAGGACCTTCCTTAATCTCTATCATTTTATTTGGGTGTTTTGTTTTGAAAAAGAAGGAAGGAAAATTTTTCATTTCAAATAAATTATTCTTTAATTTGACATTTTTTTAAATAACAAATTAATGTATTTATCTTTTCTTTAGTTTTATTAACAGTATATGTTCAACTCAAAAGTAATTTTTTTATCGCCCTCTCTCAGTTTTCCTTCAAAACCTAACTCTCGACCACATATCCTTTGAAAAAAGGTATAAGTGTAAAAAAAAAAAAACTAAGATACAAAAAAACCACGATTGATCTAAGTGAAAAGGGACAAAGTATACAAAATGCACGGGAAACCACACCTTCCTTCCATTGTGTCCAAAAATATCATTATTGTTCCATAGGAAATTTGTTGGTATAGCAGCTGGTCAATGAGAGTGAGAAGTAAGTGAAAATGGATTACACGGGTGCGTCAACCTTACAACTTACAAGGCGGCTGGTGGCTAGTCACGGTTGGTGTGAGTGACTAACTATAAATAAGTAAGTGGGTGTAATATCCTAGACCACCATGCAATTGAATTAAGCATAAGGAACAGTCAATAGTTAATAGTAGTGACTATTGTTGACTACGTCTTTGTTTTCCACTTGCTAGCTCGTGGCATCACAACAAGTGGAGTCTTTCGGTCACTTCACCATATTTGTTCATTTATCGTGTCAGTGATTAGGAATAAAGAAAAGAAAGAAAAAAAAAAACGTACGTATACCTTGTACCCGTAAAAAACAAAACAACAAAAAGGCGAAATATTTGACGAGCATGTGTTTAAATAACCAAAAGCTGACACTACTTGTCTAAAATCTAAATGCAGGTCCCTATCGCTTTACCTTGTTTAGCTGTTTGCATTTAACTAGTGGAGGAAAAACCGGTCCTGGAAATTAACAGAAAGATATTTAGAAAGAAGAAAAGATAGAAAAATTAGGGTAAAAAGTCATTTTGTTATCTAATGATGTATAGTATTGTTACATTAGTTTTTAAAAGTAAATTTTTTAAAATAAACATAATCTTAAAAGTGTAATTTATCAATCACATGAATCTAACCATCCATTCTACATGTGACTTGTGAGATACTATTAATATATGTTTGAAAACAAAAATGACAATAAATGATTAAATTTATTAAAGATTTAGATAAAATAATTTATACTTGATAAAAAAACTTATACTTTTGAGTATATTTGGTGAGACACTTGAAAAATTTATAAGCTAATTTGATGCAAGGAACTATTTTTTTTTTATTTTCTCATTTTAAAAAACTAATATGACAACGCAAAATATTTTCATGAACTAGCCGCTTATCTAAAAGTTATTTATGTAAGTTAATTTTGTGCCATATTGATTTTTATCTAAATATAAGTTTTCCTTATGGAGGATGAAATTGACACTTTAATTGTTACTTTATATTTTATTATGTTGAGTGCGTGTGTTCCTCGCACGTAGCTATCTTTTGAAAAATAAACGACATAATCTTCAAGATAACTAACGTGATGATAACAGAATATTCCTTGATACCCATGTGAAATTAAGTCATATTGGGTTTTTGCATCCATTAAAATTAAGTCTTTTTCGTTTTTTAAGATATAAACAGCGAGGATGATTTCACATCGGTTTGATAAATTAACGGAAATATTTCTAAGTAACCAAATTTGGAGGTGATGAGCGAGGAGAGCCATTAATTGGAATCTATCAATCACAACAAAATAATTTAAAGAAAACAATCTATCCAGGGAACATGGAAAAAAAGAGAGATTATCTTAAAATTAAAATTCAGTTTAGAATATATGAAAGAATATCACTAAAATGTGCTCCTTAGGTAAGGAAAATATGCATCATAGTTTTTGTTTTTGTTTATGTTTTTTTCAACGGGGCACAGCGTGCTCGTCCTGCACAGCATATATCCGGACCCGCCACCAATTTTTGCCTCCATATCATACCAGCTGCATTATTCCATTGAGGAAAAACAATGGCTGAAATATGAGTATCTAAATTTCAGAAAAGTGAAAGAAATTGTATATTGTTTATAGACAAAAACTGAGAATGTGTGCCACTAATTAAAATATTTCAAAGCATCTCTCAATTAAGAGAAAACTCCGTCTCTAGCTTTATCTCTCTCTTTAGACTACTTTCTATCATATAATAATAATAATAATAATAAAAATTCATAATGGATTTTCCAACGATAGAACTACAATTTTTTTTCATGTAAACTAAATAAATTATTCGCTATTGTTTGAATTTTAATAATTGTAACTGTTTTGCGCTGGGTCAAATAGGCCCATCCCAGAAAGTTGAGGCTGTTGCTTTGTGCAGTAGCCATATTACTTGTACACCCAGCAAAAAATTGGTATTCAAAAAATACCCCTGGCTGCTTTCTTCTTCCTTATAGCTTTTTCTTTGATGTTGTTAACTCATTCATTCGTTCATATTCTTGGTTTCGTGGTGTTTTTTCATTTTCACGAGAGGAGAGGTGCATTGTGGCCGCTTCAATTGAGGTAAAAGTGTTACGAACGTACGTCGACAAATGGTGGTTGTGGCAGTGGTTGGTGTGGTTGTTAACGATGTAGGTAAGTTGTGTTTGATTTTATTTTTTTTCTATGTACAACACTTATGGATTAAAGAATCCATAAGTTATATAATATTTACAGATTAATCAATCTGTAAGTATTATATAACTTACGAATTGTCAATCCGTATGTATTATAAGAATTAACCGATCCATATAACGCATATGGATTAGCCAATCCGTAAGAGTTATACGGATTAATCAATCCGTATAATTCATACGGATTGGTCAATCTGTATGCATTATATGGATTTCTAAATTTTTTTAAATTTAAAATTAAAATAAATAGTTATTGTTTTTTATTTTTAAAATTATAAATATATTAATATGTTATAAAAATTTATTTGTAAAAAAAATATTTACTTTTTTGTTTATTTGAAATGTAATTTGTATTATAATTTTAAATATTTTTAAATAAGTGTAGTTTGATAATTAATTTGTAAGTATTCGTTTTATATTTTAGAAATGGTATTAATTGTAAAATAATTTACACTTATAATTTATTTGAGTCGTGGTCTAAAATTGATTGTTTTCTGTGCTTATAATTTGATGAATTAGAATTAAGTTCAATAATATAATTTATTTTAGTAAATATGGTTAGGTTATAATTTTTTATGTATTATATGGTTATGAATTTTAAGTAGAAAAAGTTGATGTTATTGGTTTTTAATATATAGGGTTATCAATTTTAATGTTTTATATTATTAAATGCAGTAAAAAAAAATACATTGGGTTTTTTGTGATAGTATATGTATGGTGTAGTTAAGGGTTATTTGTTTGTGATTGAAATTTTTGAATGTGTTTTTAAGATGGACGAAGATCAGTGGATGTATGACAATATAATGTCTGAAGAAATTGATATGAATGAACAAAATGAAGATGAAGCTTATGTGAAATCAGAACATGTTGATTGTTCTGATGCGTTCAATACTTCTCAGGTATTAATATGATTTTTTTATTGTTAAAGTAAGTTATTGAATGTTTGTTGAAGAGTAGAGATGTTTGGATTGCATTGCAGGTGTTTGCTACTCGTGATGATGTTTTGAATTGGGCTGAGCTGTTGCTTATGAAATTCATTTTGTGGCAGTCATTATGATGTTAAACACAAACACTGGTATGAGAGGAAAGACTTAATTTATCTTAATTGGTTGTGAAAGGAGTGGTCAGTAAAGGTCCAGGAAGAAAGATTTTGTAAGAAGAGATATTGGTAGTAGGAAATGTGGGTGTCCCTTTAAGTTATGTGGGAAACCAGTGGTTGGAGGCCAAGGATGGATGATGAAGTTAATGTGTGGAAGTCACAATCATGAAATGACAAAATCATTAGTTGGACATCCATACGTTGGTCGATTGACTAAAGATGAAAAGATAATTATTGGTGATATGGCAAAGTTAATGGTGAAACCAAGAAATATTCTGCTAATACTGAAGGAGCACAATGTCAATAGTTTTACAACAATCAAACAAATATACAATGCAAGAAGTGCATACCGCTCTTCTATAAGAGGCAATGATACTGAAATGCAACAACTAATGAAACTTCTTGAACAAGATCAATATATTCATTGGTATTGATTAAAGGATGAAGATGTTGTATGTGATATCTTCTGGTGTCATCCTGATACAGTGAAGTTATACAATGTCTGTAATTTGGTATTTTTGATAGATAATACCTACAAAACAAATAAGTATAGGCTCTTGTTACTTGACTTTGTTGGTGTGACACCAACGAGGATAACATTCTCTACTGGTTTTGCCTATTTGGAGGGAGAACGTCTAAATAATATGGTTTGGGCTCTAGAATGATTTTGAGGTCTTTTTATTAGACGTGATGTCCTCCCTAGAGTTATTGTTACCGACAGAGATCTAGCATTGATGAATGCAGTGAAAACTGTATTCCCTGAGTGTACCAACTTGTTGTGTAGGTTTCACATTGACAAGAATGTCAAGACAAAGTGTAAATCCCTGGTTGGTAAAAAAAAATACATAGGGGAGTTTGGTTGATTGTCCTTTTAAGGATCAGTTTGATGATTACCTTAAGAAGTTTGAAATTGCTTGTTCACCATGGCTAATTTTTGTTGACTATGTCAACCAAATATGGATAATTCCGTACAAAGAAAAATTTGTTAAAGTCTAGACGAATAAGGTGATGATGCATTTAGGAAACACAACAACAAATAGGTATGAAAATTGTCATTTTTTTATTAGGATTTATGACTTAAGGGATAAAAATACTTGTATTTGTTTATTGTTTTTTGTGTATTTTATATGCAGGGTTGAATCTGCTCATTGAGATTTAAAAAGACTATTACATAATATCCTTGAAGACCTATGTAGTGTTTGGGAAACCATGAACAACATGATCATGCTACAACACACTGAAATTAAGACATCTTTTGAGACAAGTACACATGTGGTTTGATATGTTTATAAAGTTACCTTATACAAAACAACTACTTGGCATGGTATCAAGGTATGCTTTAAACCAAATTACTGCTGAGTATAAGCGTGTGAGTTATGCTGGTATTGACAATTCTCGTTGTGGTTGTGTAATGAGAACTACTTATGATCTTCCTTGTGTATGCGAGCTAGCTAGATACGTTTTCGGTAGCATACCTTTAGGTGTAATCCATATGTTTTGGTGGAGGCTAAGTTTTTCAGACCAAAGGTTATCTGAGCCTGAAGTTAGCATAACAGAAGAGATGGAAACCATATCCAAGCAGTTTCAAGAACTTGATGTTTGAGGCAAAGTTATTCTAAAGAGTAAACTTCGAGAAATTGCGTACCCTGATCTAAAGTCTATGCGTCCTCCTCCATAAAAGGTCAACACAAAAGGTGCTCAAAAGAAAATAATGACCAAACATCAAAGATCAACAAAGCGTGATCTATCTTACTGGGAGTATGTTGATGCATTACATTCTGTGCAAAATAGTAATTTTTTAGTCAAACATAGTGCATCATCATCTGACCAAGGAATTCCAAGAAGGACAATGCCGATGTTGGATCAATTTCATCTGTGCATTCATGATTCCATTGAAAACATTGTTGATATCAAAGCTGACGGTAACTGTGGATATCGTGCAATTGATGCCTTATTAGATATGGGTGAAGATTCATGGTCTTTGGTGCGCAACCATTTGCTTAAAGAAATGGTCTGATGAGTATATCAACGTGTTTTATGGCATAGACAAATTTGAGGAATTAAAGTGGTCCCTACTTGTTGATGGATTGTCCATGGTATATAATTTTTGTTATTTTTTTGGGTTAAAATTTGGTTTAAATAATGTATTATAACTGTAACATGCAGGTTACGATGGATAAGTGGATGAATATAACCGACATGGGATATGTCATTGCATCAAGGTATAATGTCATCCTTGTTTCTTTGTCTCTCCAACAAAGCATGACGTTTTTTCCTCTTAGAAGTCAATCACCAACAAATTGTTATGTGCATCGTGTAATATGTATCGGTCATGTGTATGACAATCATTTTGTCTAGGTAAATGCATCATAATCCTATTTTTTAATTTATGAAATAAATTGTTATAATAATTTGAAATTGTATGTGCATATGTAACAGGTATTTCTAAGAGAGTGTTGTCCCTTACCGCCTCTAGCTTTGTTATGGGGCAAATTTCCTGCATGGGGTTACTTTTAGAAACATTTTCCCGAAATGGGTCTGTTTCTAAAGTAATTCCTGCATGGTGCTCTTTTTTACGTAGAGCACATGCAAATCGCAGGAGGGAATGGCGCGTTCCTTCTCGACGCGCCACCTGGCAGTGGTGTCGCCATCTTCAATGGCATTTTGCAGGAGCTTGGACTCGCCAGTCAAACTGGCGAGTTGAGGGTGCAGAGTTCCTAGGGTGCAGGCAGCAGAGGTTGTTTCCAAGGGGGTTGCAGTCTGCAACGCTGCAGGAAGTCGCCAGCTTCAATGGCGTTTTGGTTGGCCAAAAGCGCCAGCACCAGCAGCGATTTGCGTTGCCTGAGTTGCTTAAATCCCCCCTCCCCGTAGACCATTCACGCGAGAAAAAAAAAAGAAAAGAGAAGCTTATTGGTGCTGTGTTTGAGCAAAAACGAAGAAGGAGTGTTGCTGTGGTGTTTGTGTTTGAGCAAAAACGAAGAAGGAGTGTTGCTGTGGTGTTTGTGTTTGAGCAAACTTCTTCATTTGTAAGTTTGTTTAATTATTTTTTTATTTTATTTGTATTGTGATGATAATTATAGTTTTATTAATATGTGTTAGTAGTATTTTTATAAGTTAGTTTTAGTTAGAATTGATGATTATAATTTTATTAATATGTGTTATTAGTTTTTTTTATCTTAAGTTAGTTTTAGTTAGAATTGATAGTTATAATTTTATTAATATGTGTTATTAGCTTTTTCATCTTAATTTAGTTTTAGTTAGAGATGATAAATTAACTTTAATTTCATAATTATAGTTTTATTAATATGTGTTATTAGTTTATTTATCTTAAGTTAGTTTTAGTTAGAAATGATAAATTTAATTTAATTTGATAATGTAATATGTGTTAGTAGTATTTTTATCTTAAGTTAGTTTTAGTTAGAATTGATAATTATAATTTTATTAATATGTGTTATTAGTTTTTTTTTATCTTAAAGTTAGTTTTAATTAGAATTTATAGTTATAATTTTATTAATATGTGTTATTAGCTTTTTCATCTTAAGTTAGTTTTAGTTAGAGATGATAAATTAAATTTAATTTCATAATTATAGTTTTATTAATATGTGTTATTAGTTTTTTTTTATCTTAAGTTAGTTTTAGTTAGAAATGATAAATTTAATTTAATTTGATAATTTAATATGTGTTATTATTTTTTTTTATGTTAAGTTAGTTTTAGTTAGAATTGATAATTATAATTTTATTAATATGTGTTATTAGCTTTTTTATCTTAAGTTAGTTTTAGTTAGAAATTATAAATTTAATTTAATTTGATAATTATAGTTTTATTAATATGTGTTATTAGCTTTTTTATCTTAAGTTAGTTTTAGTTAGAAATTATAAATTTAATTTAATTTGATAATTTAATGTGTTATTAGTTTTTTTTATCTTAAGTTAGTTTTAGTTAGAATTGATAATTATAATTTTATTAATATGTGTTATTAGCTTTTTTATCTTAAGTTAGTTTTAGTTAGAAATGATAAATTTAATTTAATTTGATAATTATAGTTTTATTAATATGTGTTATTAGTTTTTTTATGTTAAGTTAGTTTTAGTTAGAAATGATAAATTTAATTTAATTTGATAATTTAATATGTGTT
Source organism: Glycine max (assembly GCF_000004515.6). Lineage (NCBI taxonomy): Eukaryota > Viridiplantae > Streptophyta > Magnoliopsida > Fabales > Fabaceae > Glycine > Glycine max. Next base: position 39,061,247 of record NC_016088.4, on the reverse strand, counting down.
ATTAGTTTTTTTTATCTTAAGTTAGTTTTAGTTAGAATTGATAATTATAATTTTATTAATATGTGTTATTAGCTTTTTTATCTTAAGTTAGTTTTAGTTAGAATTGATAATTATAATATTTGTTATTTATTTGAAATTTGGAGACTATGTGTAATTTTTATTATTAATTTTATTGTATTATATTTTATTGTGTAGGATCAATGGCATCTTCGTCATCATGCGCATCAAGTATACAAACGAGGTCTGGTCCAATTGAGGGTGAAATTTTGTGGATGCAACCCAAGCATGTTTCAGAACATGTTTGGAATGGAGAAATAGACAGAAAACTACACATCAGACGAGCAGTGCCGACGTATCAAGGTGAAGAACAAATACCAGAGGAAATTGTTCCTCTGCTTCGGCAATGTGGGTTTTATTGGATAATTAAGATGTGATACCTAAAGATAAATGCGGCCTTAATTAGTGCGTTCATTGAAAGATGGAGGCCTGAAACCCACACGTTTCACCTGAGATGCGGAGAGGCTACCATTACTCTCCAAGATGTGTCAGTCTTATTAGGTCTTCGTACTGACGGGACACCACTAATTGGTTCAACAAATCTTGATTGGGCCGACTTATGTGAAGAATTATTAGGAGTCCGACCACAGGAAGGCGAACTTGAAGGCAGTGTCATCAAATTAAGTTGGCTGGCTCACCATTTTTCTCACATAAATATTGATGAGGGTAACGTTGAACAATTACAAAGGTTTACCCATGCGTGGATCCTTCGATTCATAGGAGGTGTCCTCTTTGTTAACAAAAGTAGTAGCAGAGTTTCCTTAAGGTACCTACAATTTTTACGTGACTTTGAACAGTGCAGCACGTATGCATGGGGACCTGCCGTGCTTGCGTATTTATATAGAGAGATGTGCAGCGCCACCGATTACAAAGTTAAATCAATCGGAGGTATGTGCATCTTAATCCAAATGTGGGCATGGGAACGATGTACAACTTTAGCTCCAAAGAGGACGCCTCCCGTCATAGAAAATAAACCACTCGGACACAAGTTTGTCGTTTAAAAAATTAGATTTGAATTAAAAATATTTAATGATGGAATGTGTTGACAATGATGATTTCTTTTTTATTGTAGGTGGCTGCGACGTGGAAATCAGCATATTGGCAACGATGATCTTAGAGTTTTCCATCACAAATTGGATCTGATGAAACGACATGAGGTAAGAACATCGTAATGTAATGGTTAAATGAAATTTTAATATGTAGCCACTTGACTGAAAATTGACAAGTGTGTTGTTATATGCAGTTTGTCTGGGAGCCATACACAGCAACTGTGATGGGAGCGTTGCCTCCAATTTGTGTGGTTGGAAGTGTAGTCTGGTTTGCGACGGTGCCACTGATTTGTTTCCATGTTGTTGAGTGGCACCAACCCGATAGAGTTTTACGACAATTTGGATTGCAACAACCCATTCCCGAGTGTCCTTCGCAACCGCAGAATCTCCATGGCATAACACTCAAAGGCAAACAAGATGAGAATTGGTTCCACCTGTTGGCCCCAATCATTGGTCAGTGGAACAACCGAGCAGAGTTTAGGGTCGACGTTTATCCTCGACAGGAGGGCCTACTGGGTTATAACTCGGACTACATGGTGTGATATAGGCGTAAAACAAAGATGTTTGTCGACCCAAACAATGCAAACACAGCTGCATTGGTATTTATCTGTTTTTCAATGTTTAACTTCTAATTAATTTCTTAAGCATGAGCAATAATTTGTTGACGCTACTAATTGCAGGGTGAAGTTGTGGAGACTTTACAATATATGGTGTCACCACAAGGGAGGAACACGTGGACGGTTGATGATCTCGTGCCTTACGTGGATAAGTTAGCGATTATATCTGAAGAGCAAGAGAGAATCACTGAGCCAATGTCACATGGTCCAGCATCAGTGCGTGAATTCCCAGCCCCAGAGTTTCACATTCTTCAGTCAAGTGTTGAAACTCAGGGCATAGGCAGACGAAGGGAGCCTGTTGAAGCCGAACAATATTCCCAACAAATGATGGAGCGTGGTCATGGAATGTATTACACGCCAGCAACATTTTCCGAATATCCTTCACAGATGTATCGGTATCCTTTTGCAGGTCATGATACTGATACTTCTGAGACCTCACATTCGTTCGGTGGTGTTGCGGAAACACAACCTCATTTTTCATGGCCCACTATGACTCCTTCACAGCAGCACGATGCCCCCATGGCAACACCTAACGCCCCATTTGCTCCGCAATGGAATGTACCCGGAGCAATACCTGATATGGGCGACTTATTAGGTGTTGATTTGCGTCAGGAGTTTTCTGCATAAGTTGAGCAAGCAGAAGCGGGGAGACAACGCGGCGGCAGAAGAAATCCTGATCGTCAAGTGCGAAGATGGGATCGACCATGTGGCACATTCTCACGACATCATGGACACCATAATGATTGATTTTGATGTATCTGTGTAATTTTGTTGTTGTTTGTAAGACATTTGATTTTGACAATTAATCTATCGCATCTGATTTATTATGCCTTACTAATGTATAGAGTTTATGTGGCGCATCAAAGTATAATAATAAACTAAGTTTACAAATAAAACTAAAGTAGACAAATGAATAATAAACTAAGTTTACAAATAATAAACTATAATAAGTTTACGAATAATTTTTATGTGGCGCATCAAACTATAATAATAAACTAAGTTTACAAATAATAAAACTAAGTTTACGTTAGGGTTAGGTTTTATGGATTATGGTTAGTTTTTAGGGTTATGGCTGATGGATTTAGGGTTAGGTTTTAGGGATTAGGGTAAGGGTTTAGGGTTAGGTGTTAGGGTTTAGGGTTGATGGATATGTTTTAGGGTTAGGGTTTATGGATTATGGTAAAGGTTAAGGTTTATGGATTAGGGCAAGAGGTTAGGGTTAGGTTTTATGCATTAGGGTTAGGTTTTAGCATTAGCTTTTGGGGTTAGGGTTAGGCTTTATGTATTATGGTTAGCTGTTAGGGTTTAAGTTTATGGATTAGGGCAAGGGTTTAGGGTTA